>NC_134856.1:103822307-103972307 GCF_049852395.1 Peromyscus maniculatus bairdii
GTTTTCCTGCTTTGCCCACAGTCAGGACAAATCCTTGTCACCCGCCAGTCCCACAGCCACTCAGACCCAACCAAGTAAACACAGAGACGTATATTGCTTACAAACTGTATGGCCGTGGCAGGCTTCTTGCTAACTGTTCTTTTATCTTAAATTAACCATTTCCATAAATCTATACCTTGCCACGTGGCTGGTGGCTTACCGGCAACTTCACATGCTGCTGGTCATGGCGGCGGCTGCAGTGTCTCTCCTGATAAAACGACAACCTCCACCTGTTTGCAGATACGAAGGTGTTGCCGAGGGTGGATGTGGTCCCGAAGGCGCCGTTGGTTCCACATTCACCCCAGCAGAAACATTATAAGGAGGAGGTCGCTGCCGCCCATGTCTCTCTTCCTCATATTCAGCGGCAGCTTCCTCTAAATCCTCCTCCTCATCAGGGTCTAACTCACCGTCTAATACTGGATATCCTTCCTTTTTCACTAGACCAGCATTACTTAACGGTCCCCCAATTTCTCGGCAGGCTTTTAGCCAAGCTTCTAATCCCTTTCCTTTCCACGGGGTAATGGCCCTTTGACATTCTTTAGTGCTTTGCTCATATACTAATTGTTGAACCAGAGGCATAGCTGTTTCTACATCTCCAAATATCTTTCCTGCAGCCTCTACCAGATCTTTTAATTGTTTATAAGGCACAGGTTCATGATATCTGTTGTTTGTTTGCGGATCTTCAAAGACTGGAAACGCGGACGCTAGCCGCGCCCAGGTGTCTCTCCTGATAAAGGGTCTTTTAAGTAAAGGGATAGTCTGACTTCTTTTCTCTCCGTTATGATCCCTTGTGTGTCTTTCTCTTGTCTGGTTGCTATAGAAGACTTTTGAACACTCTAGAGAATGAGAGAAGGGAGAACAGTCACCTTCATCTGTCCTGGTTTTAGAGGAAATACTCCCGGTTTGTCTCCATTAATGGTGTGTTGGCTGTAGGTGTGTGGCATATAACCTTTATTATTTTGAGGTAGGTTCTGTCTATTCCTAAAGTCTCCAGGAAGTTTATCATGAAGGAATGTTGAAATTTATCAGTTGCTTTTTTAGAGTCACTTGAAATAATTATGTGGTTTCTGACCATGAGTTTGTTTCCATTTCTTTTTTAAAATTTATTATTTCCTCAATATCCTATAAAGTTTTGTTATATATTTGTGATAATTTTCCGTTGTTTCATTGAATAATTTTTTATTTTTGATATCTAAATTAAAATGCCACAATTAATATGTACAATTTAATTCATATGTAATCTTTTTTTTTTCTTTTTTTTTCTGAGACAGGGTTTCTCTGTGTAGCTTTGCGCCTTTCCTGGAACTCACTTGGTAGCCCAGGCTGGCCTCGAACTCACAGAGATCCACCTCCCTCTGCCTCCCGAGTGCTGGGATTAAAGGCATATGTAATCTTATAGCTGTAGTTTTAATATTTGTCTTAGGGATATATGACTATAACCTTTTATTAATTTTTCCAGTAAGAATACACTTTGAAAGAAGAAGCCAATGAAATGTTAGTTATATTAGATATTTTTGATGTTTACCAGATAAGCACAGAGGACACATTACATTGTTTATTCATTTTATAGAAGACACTGTTTATGTTTGGAAATAGTCATATGCAATTGTGAGGACTGCTGTTATATATTGTGTGTGGTGGTATTGTATTCCCCAAAATACTGTGCATGCTAATAAACTTATCTGGGGTCAGAGAACAGGACAGCCCCAATATTAAACATGACTTTAATCCTAGCATTCTGGAGGCAGAAATCCCTCTGGATCTCTGAGAGTTCAAGGCCACATTGGAAACAGCAGGCATGGTGACTCACGCCTTTAATCCCAGGAAGTGATGGCAGAAAGCAGAAAGGTATATAAGGCGTGAGAACCAGAAACTAGAAGCTTATAGTGGTTGAGCATTCAGGCTTTTGAGCAGCAGTTCAGCTGAGATTCATTTGGATAAGGACTCAGAGGCTTCCAGTCTGAGGAAACAGAATCAGCTGAAGAACTGGCAAGGTGAGGTAGCTATGGCTTGTTCTACTTCTCTGATCTTCCAGTGTTCACCCCAATACCTGGCCTCAGGTTTGATTTTATTAATAAGAACTTTTTAAGATTCATACTACAATTGTGTATAGGAAAATTTTTAAAAATGAACTGTACATCCCATCATTAACAAGTAGAAACTCATCAATATGAAGGTTTACCAAATATTTTTTAAAGATGTTTTAAGATAAAATATATTTTATAGTCCTCATCAAACAAGAGAAACATAAAAATGCCAGATTAGTTTTGTTCCTATGTGTATTATTATTATTGTTTTTTTTTACAATAATAGCCAATGCATCAGTTAATGTATCAGAAGCCTTTTGAACATTATGATTATCCATAGTGTTGGATCCTGCAACATCTAATAGACAACACTACCCTTCTGCAAAATGATGTCAATTCATCTAATAGATGAACGAGGCATATTCTGTTTTGTCACCAATAAATGTGTCTTCTTTTCCATAGAATTATCTGTAGACCCAGGCCCCAAAAGTTGGATCTGACCACTAATTTTTCCAGAGGCATCAGGGCTTCAGGGCAGCAGGAGGACAGAAGAGCTGAAGAGTTCAGACTGTAGGTTGTGTTCCCTGAGGAAGGGCAGAAGCCGGGAGGTGCTGAGGGGCAGGCCCTGCTCTTTCAGGACTCCTGACTTGCTGTCTGTCTCTGAGGGTCATGCACAACCAAGATCTGCAATGCAAGGAACCTGCGACTGAAACAGAAAGGCCTCGGGTCTGATGGCCACAGCCCAGGCAGTGGGGGAAAGAAGAGCTATAAAGATACTTGTCGGACAGCACCTGGACTGGCTTTAGATTTCCGATGCCATAACAAGAGCCCAGGTCTTTACTCAGACAACACAGCAATAACAACTTCAGACTGAATGCACTGAGGCTAGAGCGGCTGTACCAGCACGTGTACCGGCACGTGCACCAGCATGTGCACCAGCACGTGTGCCGGCACATGTACCAGCATGTGCCTGCTTAGCCGACACAATCTCTTGTTTTTACAAACTATCTTCTCAAACATCTTCCAGTATTAGCAGGAATATTTAAGGAAAATGACTTTGTAGAAAATGAATGATTCATATTTTCAGCCCTGTTCACAAAACAACACAGGAGAGTGAGCAGATTTTCTACTAAATGTTATATTTAAGTTCCATTTCACAAGGATAAAATTATTGCCAACGGTGAGAACTAGTAAATCATTATTAAATCAAGCAAGTTCTTTACCTTTTGATAACTTTTTATCACTGAAATGGAGCAGAACTAAAATTGGATTTATAATACCATATCGTCACACATCTATTCCAGAGGTGGATGATACTTGGAAAAATTCATGGTCTTGGTATCCTGGCACTTGAAAAGTGCCTCCCTGGAACTATATGAAATTACTTAGTTCTCCTACTGAGAAACAAATGTGACAGATAAAACAAGATCCTAAAATGTGTTTGGTATAGATAAAAAGTTGTGCAATTGCATTAACATGTATGAAGTGATAAAGATGCAAGAGATGAATAGTGTTTGTGAAGTAGTATTTAAATATGAAATACCTGGATGCTAAATTCATGATATACTAAATATATTTAGTATATGGAGTGCCCAAATTCAGCCACACAGTGGTGGTATCCATTCTGGATCTATGTACTTTTAGCCACCAAACCACACATAAAACGTGAGAGTGTTCCAGAGGTTGTGTTGAGCCACAGCCGTGCCCTGGTCTGGTTGCCTGCCGACTCAGTGGTCACTGCCTAGCTGCTTTCGAATTTGCCCAAACCGGGACCTTTGTCTTCTTCACCAGTGAAGAAGCCTGAGGCAGGAGTGAGAAAAATGAGACAGAGGTGTTGCTGTATGTTGTAATTAAAGACACTCCGGGGATGAAATCAGATAGTCACCCAGGAGTTCAAGCCCAGTTTTGGCTAAAAAATGAGTTCAAGGCCAGCTGGGGGTACGTGAGACCCCACCTGAAAAATACATACATACATACATGCATACATACACACATAAATACATGCATGCATGCATACATACATACATACATAATCTTGCGCCATCTTAACCTTTGCTGTACTATTTAAATTTGAATTGATTTAATTTCTCATAATTTATGTAAGAGTGTATCTGTACTCGGGGAAGCGGGAGTCAGAAGGCAGCAGAAAGCCTGGAATCTGGGGTTATCAGGAAGGGTACACCTATGCTCAAGAGCAGTTAGTGCTCTTGGCCACTAAGACTTCCTTCTCTCTAGTGATAAATGGAGTTAACATTTTGCCTCCAAGTTTTATCCAAGCTGTTATGGCACTTTAGGCTTTACCTAGTGGCTCACCTTATCAACGGTGGTTGGACTTTGTCGTAGTTTGGGTTTCCATTTTCAAGGAAGATGAAAATCCTGGTCCTTCTATGTTGCTTTCATTAGGCTTAGGTTATGAAACATTCCACATGAGCAGTTGGATGCAGTTTAAAGTCACTAAGAAACACATGTTTAAAGCTTGTAAAATTCAAGAACCCTAAAAACCTTTGTCAGAAAGACGGGAACGACCACCTCAGGGAAATATTGGCTATCATCAGAAACAATGTTGCAGGTCTTTAGAAGATGAAGTGGGTGGCCCTGAAAAGGGCCGTTAGAGAAAGGCAAGCGGGAGGCGGAGCAGCTCAGCCGCCGAAGCCGTAGAGCGTGCGTCCCTGGCGCTTGAGCGCGTAGACCACGTCCATGGCCGTGACGGTCTTGCGCTTGGCGTGCTCCGTGTAGGTGACGGCGTCGCGGATCACGTTCTCCAGGAAGACCTTCAGCACCCCGCGGGTCTCCTCGTAGATGAGGCCGGAGATGCGCTTGACGCCGCCGCGCCGGGCCAGGCGGCGGATGGCGGGCTTGGTGATGCCCTGGATGTTGTCGCGCAGGACTTTGCGGTGGCGCTTGGCGCCGCCCTTGCCCAGGCCCTTCCCGCCTTTGCCGCGACCAGACATGCTCACACACCAGAGGGAGCTGAGAGCTGAGACGCTGACACCTCTGCCGAGCACCGCCTTTTATACGGCGGGCGGCGGACCGAACTGAGAACCTGCGGGAGGAGGCGGGAAGTTGCTCCCGCCGCCGCCGTGGGGGAGGGGGAGGCTTAAAAAAAAAAAAAAAAAAAAAAGGCGCCTCTTGCTTCCTTGTCTGTGCTTTGTAATGGACCTAGCTCTTCCCGGTTTCCAGTTTGAAGAATTGAGCGCACAGTCAATTCGCTGACCTTGTGCAAAATACGAAAAGCCGAGCGGCCCCCTGACAACCGGTTACCCCGTCCAGAGAGAAGACGGCAGGGAGCCGCCAGGGTGCTCTGGCGGTCAGTGCACACTTTCTAAGGCGCATGCCGTGCTGGGAATTACCTTCTTTTCCTTACCTACAAGTGACTACATTTCAGTTTTACTTAATATGCTTAGTGTTGTACTAATATTTCTATTTTGACCATATTAAATTTAAGCTTTACCTCTATATAAATTTCATCATATTGCAAATCTCATTTCTTCTAAAATATTTTCAATTTAATTGGCTTTCACCAACATTTTCAAAGATAAACAAATGCTTTTGTGCAGTTTGAATAAAATCTTTGAGGCTTGTCGTTCTTCTGTGACTGCTATGTACAATACTCTGTACAGTACAAGTATAATGAAAATGCTTTTTAAAAAAAAAAAAAATCTCCTGAAACATTTTCCCCTTAACTTCTGAGTTAGGATCTGTCAAGAGAAGTCCTGGAAGGACTGATGGACTAGAACTAGGTGATATGCAGTTAGGGCCCAGGGCTAACAGACAGGTTGGAATGTTATAGGGCCATAGGCTGGCTGTCTCACCTCTGCCTAGTTATAAGCCCCTAACTGTGGTTGACCACCTTTGTGTCCAAACTAACATCTTGTGATTAATGAATGAAAACCATTTTCGGCCTTAACATAGCAGACCACTTGCTTCCACCAACCCAAAGTCTAAGAATGCCATCAGATACAACCAATGTGTATCCTGGTGGCTGATGGTTGATTGACAGTAGACATGTGTGTGTCCAGTGCTCCTGAAAGGGTCACATTTGAACTGGAACTCTTGCCTATGAATTTTCCTGTTTCAACTGCCAGCATAAGCAGCTTCAGCAAGGCCCAGTTACACAGCCTGGACCTGAGCAACGATCTGTGAGGTCCAATCAAATTTACCCACCAAATGATCAGTAATGAAAGCTTTCCACGTTGCAGAGCTGTGGCCCTCATTTGCATGAGCAGCGGAGAGTGGGACTGGGCTGGAACTTTGTGCAAATAAAGCCAACTCTTTCTTCAAACACACTTTACTCCTATGTGTAAGGATGCACATTTGCAAGCTAGTTGTTAAAGTAATCTTCAACACGTGGCTTTTTTTTTTTTAATTTGCATTTACACTAAAATTTAAAACACTATTTAACAGGCCTCAGATTCACAGTCATCCTGTCTCAGCCTCCTGAGCCCTGGCATTGCAGGCCTGACTATCAGACCAGCTAAATGACAAACAGTTTGCCCCAAAAGCTTTATAAAATAATTTGCATATTTGTAGGTGCAATTCAGAGCCTAAAGAACTCTGACTTTAAAAAAATAATTTTTAACTTTTTCGTTTATTTAGCTTTATGTGTCTGAATGTTTTGCCTGCATGTATGTAAGTACATATGTACAATATGTATCCCTGGTGCTTCCCGAAGCCAGAATAAAGCATCAGATCTCCAGGAACTGAAATAGTTGTGAGCTATAATGTGGGTGTGAGGACTGAACCCAGGTTCTCTGAAAGCCCAAATGCTCTGAAACCTTGAGCCATCTGCCTAGGCCACCCCCTCCATTCCTCCTTTTTAAATAAAGAGGCGGTTGTGTTCCGGGGAGGTGAGGGCTGTGCAGATAGAGAACTGGTGGATGGGACAATGGGCGATACCAGGAACGGAAAGAACACTTCCTAGGTGTGTGTCAGGTGTGTGTGTGTGTGTGTGTGTGTGTGTGTGTGTGCACAAACATGCACGAGAGTGAATACACACTTGCAAGTGTGTATGTGTGCAGGGGTGATGACCCAAAGTCAGAAAGGTAGGAGACAAATCATGAAGAATCTTAGGGTTGCACGAGACAGCAGTGAGGAGATCCCATCACTGGAAAGGCACAGTAAGAGCTCATCGTCTCCACTCAGGTTTTCAGTGGAAAAAACAACACAGACGACCCTGATGAACACTGAGTTTGTTGAGAGCCAGAGTGAGCGCTGGAGGCAAGCACATGGCTATGTCAGTAATCCAGGGGAAAGATGGAGCTGGCCTGAGCCCAAATGTTGGCACTTCTCTGTAGGTGTTCTGGAGGTATGCTCACAGCTCTGCTTTCTCTGAAGAAGGCCGAGTCTCATAAAAGAAAATTAACAAGAGAAAGTGGAAGAGCTGGGGTTTCTTATTCCTCTGAGTTTCAACTTGTCATTTGAACACCGTCTAACAGGAAGAAGATCCTGTGAGCACAGAATCCCAAGGCAGGCTGGGAGATCCAATAGAATGTCTAACTTTTTTCCTGGGGTCTTCTACTAGTCCTCACGTTCCACGTGTGCAGGAACGATGTCTTTTGCTCATTCCATGTAACTGGAGTTTGGAAGAGGACATCACAGGCAGTCGATACTCAACCTATGAGATGAATAGAAAATAAGGTCTTCAATTCTAGCTCCTCTCTGCCCCTTGTCTTTTTGTATTCAAGTGTCAATTTGGTGTCTTGGTGTATGCCTCAATGACAGAACAGGATGTGTGAAGCACCCCACCCCACCCCACTCCCCCTCTCCCCCTCCTCCTCACTCCCCCTGGCTGGATGTCAGATCCTGGGAACTAAACTGCTCCTCTTGCAAGATCACAATTCTTCTTAACCTCTAGGCCATTTCTCCAGCACCCTAAATGACTTTAAATTGTAACTCCCACCAATATATACTTCAAGTAGTATTCAGATAAAATACAATTCTAGTGATAGATTTAGTACATCGTTATTTAAAACTTTTCTTTCTAGAGTTGCTCTTCCCATTAAATCAGGATAAATATGAAAGCACTGAATCTGGGTATCTTCGGCATAAGTTTATCTTCGGCATAAGTTTCCAAGTCCTTTGGCAGCAGAGACTGATTTTTTTCCTTTAATTTTGTATTATGGTTTATGTACTCCAGGATGTTTCAGAACTCGAATCTCTCACCTTGGACGCCTTTAAAGCCTGTCTCCACAATGGGCTTGTTTTTGCCATGTACCTTCTAAGACTCAACAACCCATGAAATACTTGCCTAAGATACTTAGAATTTCCTTATGTAAAGTGAAACTAAGTTGAAAAAAATAAAATTGCACTGACCTAAGTGGTTTTTTTTTTTAAGCACGTCTATTTAACAGTTGCAAGTCGTCCTGTAAATGCAAAGGCAACGTGTAACAATCTTACTAGCAAACACCATTGGTATTCCCCATGTAGTGTTACATAGGGACCAACACATGATTTAATGTTAAATTCCTGACTGGCTGTCAGTCACGAGTCCCTTTATCTGTAATGAAACTTCGCCCTAGTTTTAGCACAAATGGGTAGCAAGTAGCAACTCACGCCCAGTCTTACCAAATAGGTAATTAAACTAGGACCGGGTTCGCTTACGTTTGTACGTGTCCATCTAGGAGTGATTACAGGACCAACGACCATTTTAAGCACAACAGCTCCTCCCAGTGTTTTTGTGGGTGGCTCTGAAAAGAGCCTTTGGTCTGACTGTTTTAAGTGGCTTGGGTCAAATGACTTATTTCCCCTTGGCCTTGTGGTGGCTCTCGGTCTTCTTGGGCAGCAGCACCGCCTGGATGTTGGGCAGGACGCCGCCCTGCGCGATGGTGACGCGGCCCAGCAGCTTGTTGAGCTCCTCGTCGTTGCGGATGGCCAGCTGCAGGTGGCGCGGGATGATGCGCGTCTTCTTGTTGTCGCGGGCCGCGTTGCCAGCCAGCTCCAGGATCTCGGCCGTCAGGTACTCCAGCACGGCCGCCAGGTAGACCGGGGCGCCGGCGCCCACCCGCTCCGAGTAGTTGCCCTTGCGGAGCAGCCGGTGCACGCGGCCCACGGGGAACTGCAGGCCGGCCCGGGACGAGCGGGTCTTGGCCTTGGCGCGAGCCTTGCCGCCCTGCTTGCCGCGTCCAGACATGGTAGAAAACTGGCTGTCACAAACTGCTCAGTCAGTAACCAAAAAGCCACACTGGCGCTGTTTATAGTCGACGCAGGGCGCGAAAACGGAGCGATTTCATTGGTTACATATAGCAGTTTCACCTAAACCAATGGCACCGTGGTTTTGAAAAATCCTTGCGTTGATTGGGCAGTTAGTGAGTGACGATTGCTAGTAGCGATCAGCATAGCCACAAGTCTCTTTAAAAAGCAGCCAGTGCACACTACGTCCTGACTCTTAGTTGCTTTTCTGCCTGTTGTGGTTTCTTTTGTTTTTTGCCATGCCTGATCCCGCCAAGTCCGCTCCCGCCCCGAAGAAGGGCTCCAAGAAGGCCGTGACCAAGGCGCAGAAGAAGGACGGCAAGAAGCGCAAGCGCAGCCGCAAGGAGAGCTACTCGGTGTACGTGTACAAGGTGCTGAAGCAGGTGCACCCCGACACGGGCATCTCGTCCAAGGCCATGGGCATCATGAACTCGTTCGTCAACGACATCTTCGAGCGCATCGCGGGCGAGGCGTCGCGCCTGGCGCACTACAACAAGCGCTCGACCATCACGTCCCGGGAGATCCAGACGGCCGTGCGCCTGCTGCTGCCCGGGGAGCTGGCCAAGCACGCCGTGTCCGAGGGCACCAAGGCCGTCACCAAGTACACCAGCTCCAAGTGAGCGCGCGGATCTCACTCTTAACCCAAAGGCTCTTTTCAGAGCCACCCACAGTTTCGTATGAAATAGCTGTTACATGCATCAATCCTTCGTAGTGTGATCCTCTGGCATGGGAGAGGTAGCATAAGGTAACATCCCAAGAGATAAAGTATGAACTGTCAGTCCTTGATTTTTTTTTTTTTTTTTAACACACTCTCCCCCCCCCCCCCCGCGCGCCCCCTTGAAGCTTTTTCTGGAAATGCACCCAATTCTGACCTTAAACATAGGCATTTCACTGGCTTCTCAAAGTCAACTTTTAATTTCTTCTAACTGGGGAGCGTACTTGGTGACCACAGATCTGCAATGCTGTGTGGGTAAGGTTGTGAATCCTGACGCGTATGCAAACGAAAATAACCTGGAAGCTCTGTAGAAAAAAAAGTGTTCCCCAGAGAGGCCATCTGCTAGGCTATGTGATTTCAATGTCCGTCCTCAAAAATCCAGCAGCAAGAGTCTTAACCTGAAGACTTCTCAGAGCCACTCACTCTACTGGTAGGATGTGGCACTTTATTGTGAGATGTTACATTTCTTAGAAATTTGTTATAGCCATCCGAAGGTTGTCATTCGGAGAAAGATTTAGTAAAGCTATTGAATACTTAGTAATGAAGCGTTAACGCCTTGCACACTGCAAAGTCTTCCTGGTCTTTGAAAGAACCTGTGCTCAATTTTAATGTTTGCTTGAGTGAGTGCAGTGGAATTTATGCATGTTTGGTTGGTTTCCCCCGTGAGTTTGTTTTACCAAAAGTGAAACTAAGCAAAAGAAATTCTGCACATCCCAAAGAATCTTTGCTACATAGTGGCTTCACTGGCCAATCCAGGCGCTGCGCGGGCAATTTAAAAATCACGCGCCAAATTTTACTTGTATCTGTCTTTATCCCATGTGGAGCCTCTCGGTGGGGCGTTTGCTTCCCCGCCATTCATATGGTTCTTCCCTGTTCATTTCTCTTGTCTGTTTCTGACACATGGAAGAGACTTTGAAGGAAAAATCAGAAGGCTTTTGCCTGCTGTTCCCTATCCCCACCTTGAATAATCAAAATAGACTTTTCAGTTTCAACATGCAATAACAAAATTGAAACATTTAAAAAAACATTTACCTGTAATCCACATGAAACCACTTCTACAAAAAGTTTATTTTGCTCAGTTCTTTTGGGTGGTACATTTTATATGATTAGGTTATTCTAGTGTGCTGAGGCCCGCGCAGCTGGAGCATGAAATCTGGCCACGGATGCCGAGGTGAAACAGCACTCTAGTTTCAGTTCGTCAGGGAAGCAGCTCTCTTTATTCGTACCAAAATGGGCTTATATATCCCTCTAACAGCAGGAGTCAAGGAATGGCTACTCTGTATCCAGAGGCAAGCGGGACACTGCTTTCCAAACAGGAAAAACCACAGGGGAACTGATCCCCAGCACCCTCCGGAACCCAACTGCACATTTTTCACACAAACAACTTAACTGGGACAGGACAAAAAAGGACATTTCAAATTAAGGCAGCAAACTTACTGCTGCCTACACTAGTCACTCCCCGCTGTTTTCTTAAGAATAAGCTACAAACACGAGCAACGGGAGCTAGGTTTGGTTTTTTGGTTTTTTGGTTTTTTGTGGTTTTGTTTTCTTTAGGAACAATGGTATTCTTTCAGACAAACTAATAAAAATAACCATGGTAAAAGAAATGCATTAATTGAAGTAAATTAACACAATGCACGTCATACAAAGAAGAAAATGGCTGAAATAAAGTATTTAATTTCAGAGTCATATTGGGTTCACAAACAATGGCAGTTAATAAAACCAAAACCAAATTACTTAATTTTGAAGTTCACTTAGAAATGTGTGATTACAAATTGATAAGTGAAGATGTAAAACGAGGAGACAGAGACTACTTTAGTCATAGAGGAAAGCACAGAGACTCTGAAATCCTTTTTGGGGACCTTAGTTTGGCCTTGGGTGTCTCACATAATTTGCTTTACATTTTAGGTGTGTGTTTCCTCTAGCCAGTTTATTAGATACTGTATGATAGCATAGATACAATACAGAGATGAAGGACCCTGTGTAAAAACGAGTTCTAAGGCTCATTAAAAAATAGAAAAATCTATGAGAACCTAGTTTTTCTAGGTGTTTGTATTTTCTTTTAGAAAGAGGGGGAAGGAAGAATAATGAAGTTCTAACAGAGGCCAGTAACAAGGCTCATGGTTTCCTGTTTGGGCTCAAATTAAGTGAGAAAGATCAAAAGACCGGGTCACAGAGACCATGAACACCAAAATGAGGAACAGCCAAAGACAGCTTTATTCTTAGCCATATTATACTGTTGCAGCTCTGGTTACAAAACAGAGAATGCATAGATACCAACCTGTAACGTTGGCGGTTTTTCTTACTGAATGAAGAGTAACTTTTTATATGTTAGTAATTAGACCTTTTCCCAGAAGATAAATGAGAAAAACATGACACCTGGCCAAGGAAATACTTGGTGGCATGTTCTGTCCTAACCCTGCAAACACCCTCTTATTTTCAAGGATTGTCTGGCAAGTGTATTGTCCTGGTCTGACATCAGTTCAGCAAGTCTCCTTCATGTCCCCTTTTTGTTTAATCATATTTTGTTACATAATGTTGAATACGGCTGCTCAAGGTTTAATTTTTTTTTTTTTTGATCTTGAGGTTTTTCTTTCTAGACTATTAAAAATAGCAAAAAAAAAAAAAAAAACAAGCAAATAATCAATATAAACACTAAAGCATAGGGAGAGCTTGCAATCTTAACTTGATCAAGTGGATTTAACTTCCCCAAGGCACCAGCAATACCCTCCAATAACTTATCACCAGAGAGTCCATGTAATTGCTCTGCAAACATGTGAGCAATATCAAACAGTAATTTCAATATTTCCTGATTCATAGTACCATGATTTAATAAATGTTTTTTAACCATATCCTAAGGAGTAACATAGAAATTAGTCACATTCCAATCACATCTGTGGTGATATTTTATTTGTACGCTAACAAATAAAACTTATCTGAGGATCAGAGGACAGAGCCAGCCATAGAGGTTGACACAGATTAACCATAGAAGCCAGACAGTGGTGGCACACACGCCTTTAATCCTATCACTCCGGAGGCTGAGATCCGTCTGGATCTCAGTGAGTTCAAGACCACACTGGAAACAGAGGCAGGCATGGTGGCACACACCTTTAATCCCAGGAAGTGATGGGAGGAAGCAGAAAGGCATATAAGGTGTGAGAACTGGGAACTGTAGGCTTTGAAGCCTTCAGACTTTCAGCAGCAGTTCCGCTGAGATCCATCTGAGTGAGGACTCAGAAGCTGTCAGTTTGAGGACCCGTGGAAACAGGATAAGATGAGGAGTTGTCGAGGTGAGGTTGGCTGTGGTTTGTTCTGTTTCTTTGATCTTTCAGAACTCACCCCAATATCTGGCTCCAGGTTTTTGATTAATAAGACTGCTTAGCAATTTGTCTTACACACATCTTAATAACAATCTTTGTAAGCTAACAGCTTGGTCACTAAACCTAATCACGACTGATTCTAAGTCAGTGATTTCAGCATGTAATATATTATCTATACGTCTTTGAGTATTCAATAATTTTTCTGAATAAGAATGCCATTTTTTAATGTAATATACATTTTGAATGCTTTGATGTAGGGCTACTCCAGCAGCAACAGAAATGGGAGCAATGGCAATAATTCCCAACACAATGTCAATCATTAGTCGTTTTCTTCATTTGATCCACTATATCGTAAAGCATAGACATAGAGGGAGAGTCTTCCTAGCTTGATCCATGTGGTCACACAAACACCAATCCAAAATCAAAGCACATAAATGCTCTGGGAGCTCAATTACAGGAGTACTGGTGTTTAAACATGTCTATAAGGAACACTTGAACAAGACACAGAGCCTTCAGACTGGTCCTAAGTGATTTCTCCAATCATGAAAATAAGGAAGATTAACACATGCCATACTATTATGTGATACTTTTTTTTTTAAGAGAAAGAGAAAGTCTCATGGTTAGAAACATTTTTTCATATATCCCCTTTCCAGGTCCAAATGTTACCTAATTCTGTTATTAATTTCCAAATATGTTCTTGAGTAGCTCCTCTCTCCATATGAGGATAGGAGGGGGCATCCTGCCCCCATACGATACTGACTTCTCAGACCCATTACTATAGGTGCTGATGGCATAATTATTACACAACTGTCTTAATTCTTTGCCTTTCCATTTAATGCAAGCAGAAAGCTACAGGGATCCAGTCTATGACACTACCATAGGAAGTGTTAAAAAGAACTCATACCTCCAGTCCTCTACATAGGATTCCGTTCACTTAACTCTGAGACAGACAACAGGAGTATTGCAAGGGGGGAAATGAGGTGGAATGAGAGGATCGTTAGTAATGTTTCCTTTAAACACCTCAGCTATCAAAATGAACACATTTTCTCCCCTTCGTTTTTTTATTCCATTACAAATAATAGATAACCATCCCCTAGATGTAACTTCCAAGCAATGAACTTCATGCACAATACAAATAGGAAGTTCTTCCACTCACATTTCATAAGATGAATTCAAATTTAAACCTCCTTCATTTGGGAAACAAAGAACCTCTATTGTCAAGGCCTTAGAATCTAATTAGAGGATCATAAGAACGTGAGGACGAAGAACGTTCTCTCCTTGCCCATCTACTGCGAGAATGAAGACCATTCTCAGAATCAGATTGTCGACATTCCGGAAAATGTAAACATTACTCTGAAGGGGCACACAGTCATTGTGAAGGGCTCCACAGGAACCCTCCAGAAAGATTTCAGGACTCCAATCACATCAGTGTAGAGCTGAGTCTTCTCAGGAAGAAGAAGAAGAGGCTCTGGGTTGACAAATGGTGGGGAAAGGAACTGGCCACTGTCCCAACCACCTGCAGTCACATTCAGAACATGATCAAGGGTGTTACACTGGGCTTCTGCTACAAGATGAGGTCTGTGTATGCTCACTTCCACACCAACGTTGTTATTCAGGAGAATGGGTCTTTGGTTGAAATCTGAAATTTCTTGGGTAAAAAATACATCCGCAGGGTTCAGATAAGGACAGGTGTTGCTTGTTCTGTCTCTCAAGCCCAAAGGATGAATTAATCCTTGAAGGAAATGCTATTGAACTTGTTTCAAATTCAGCAGCTCTGATTCAGCAAGCCACAACAGCTAAAAACAAGGATATCAGAAAGTTTTTGGATGGTTATCTGTGTGTCTGAAAAGGGAACAGTGCAGCAGGCTGATGAGTGAGACCTGAGTTACCCAGCTCCAGAAACAAGATTCTGCATTTAAGTACGATTTGGGGTGTCTTTGGGGACAATAAAAGACTTGTATTTAAAAAAAAAATCCAACTAGAGTCATTAGTATAAATTGGAATAGCATGAACCCCCCAGGGCACCACTCAGTTTAAGTGAGAATTTTTAGAAATGTAAAGCCAGTAAGAAAAATTCTTTGCCTCCCTTGAACAGTAGTGCTCACTAACATGTGTTGCAGGAATCTTAAACCATCTTATTAATAAAATCAAACCTGAGGCCAGTTATTGGGGTGAACACTGGAAGATCAGAGAGACAGAACAAGCCACAGCTAACCTCACCTGGCCAACTTCTCAGCTGATCTTGTTTCCTCAGACTGGAAGCCTCTGTGTCCTCATATCCGAATGGCTCTCAGCTGAACTGTGCTGCTCCAAAGTCTGAAAGCTTAACCAGCCAAATGCTTCTAGTTTCTGGTCCTCACACCTTATATACCTTTCTGCTTTCTACCACCACTCCATGGGATTAAAGGTGTGCTTTCTGGGATTAAAGGCATGAGTCACCATGTTTGGCTGTATCCTTGAACAGATGGATTTCTGCCTCTGGAATGCTAGGATTAAAGGAGTGTGCTACCACTGCCTATCCTAAGTATCTAGTGGCTTTTCTGTTCTCTGACCCCAGATATGTTTATTAGGGTACACAATATTTTGGGGAACACAATACCACCACAAACATGGCCAAGAACAAAGTTTTAGGCATTTTATTTTGCCCCAGCTTATGAACCATCTTCTCCTACATTGGCTAATTTTCTCCGCTGCCTCCAGGTAGGAAAGGTACAATTCATTGTGGAAAGTAGTGGTTTTGCAGTTGTTTGGGATGACTGACCCAAGTCAGAGGAGCCGTTTGGTTCAGTGGGCGAATCACAGTCAAGCCATGGTCACGTGCCCATCTCTCAGTTTCAGCAGCCTTTCTGGGATCCAGTAATAACCTGCATCTGTGCAAGCATATCCATGCACTTTCCCCATTTTATAACATTTTCCTTTTCTATTGCAAAGTCTTCCCTTTTATACCAAATAGGTTGTAATATATTACACTCAATACATTCTCCAATGCTAGATTGCCAATGAATTTTATCTGGCATGGGATCATTGTCTTTACAATTCAAAAAAATTAAAATAAATAATGAGTCTAATATGATGTTCCTAGAGCTGAGGATTGTCTTTCCCCCTTTGTTTAATAAACATTGCCTTTAATGTTCTGTTCGAACTCTCAGTGATGGCCTGTCCTTGAGGATTATAGGAAATACTCGTAATATGTTTAATATTCCAATATTGTAAAAAACTCTTTAAGATTTTGTCACACATGAACTTGAACATTAATAATTTGAATTTTTGGAGGAGTGTCCATGGTATTAAAAGCTTCTTTTAAATGTAGTATAATTGATAAAGCCTTTCCATTACTTAGTGTAGCAGTCCACTGAAATGCTGAAAATGTATCAATAGAATGATGCATACATTGCAGCTTCAAAATATTTGATGTGTATTACATCCAGTTTCCATATTTCATTTGATGTATTACCTCTAGGATTGTCACCAGAAGGCAGGCAAGGCCTATGGAAAGTTTGACAAGTTTCACAAAGTGAGGTTATTACTTTTGCCATTCTTTGAGATACAGGAAATTTTCATTTTAAAGCTCTCTGGTTAGCTTGTGTATCTGAATGAAACATAATAGCTTCAGATACAAGGATATAATTGATATGCATTGATTAAAGAATCTGTGAATTGATTAGCATTGGCCATAGGGCCAGCGACACTGGTGTGTGCTCTGATGTGCATAATAAAATGGGGATTGATGTGATGTATTAGTAGTTGCTATAACTGTGAGGAATACAATATAATCATACTACATTAACTTATAACTAATTATTTGCCTTTTAAGAGCTTTGAAAACCTGGCTCTGTATTTGCTCATTAGGGACTGCCCTTCCACAGGGGTGAAGCCAACAGCCATGTTTCTTAACTTGTTTAGACAACTGTGGGAAAGTTTCTAGTTTTACAAGTTCTTAAGTAAGGCTCTGAGCAATTGCATATATTGGTCTTGAATTGACAGGGAATTTCCTGAGTTCCAGGAAGTGCTTGGACTATCTAAACATGGTTTCGTGTGTGGAATTAGTATCAGGAGTGCTGAGAGTTCTGTTCCTTTAGAGAACCCGAACAGCTTCTGTAAGGTGTGTCGACTGCTAGGCCTATCCTTTCCAAGTTTTTACCCTTTACCAGCTCTATGAAACCTTATAAAACCTTCCAGTAGAGTCATCTAGGGGGGCTGGACAGATGGCTCAGCAGTTAAGAGCACTGGCTGCTCTTCCAAAGGACCAGGGTTCAAATCCTAGCACTCACATGGCAACTCACAACTATCTGTAACTCCAGTTCGAGGGGATCAGACACACTCACACAGGCATATATGAAGGGAAGACACCAATACACATTTTTTAAAAATTTAAAAATCATCATCTGCTGTAGTTGGAAGATTTCCTGTGACCCGCCCAGTCCACAGCTGCTCAGACCCAAGTAAACACATAGAGTGCTCAGCCATTAGCTCAGGCTTCCTACTGACTAGCTCTTACACTTAAACTCAGCCCATTTTTGTTAATCTATATGTTGCCACATTTTCCGTGGCTTTACCTGTGTGGCATTACATGCTGCTCCCCGGACAGCGGACTGATGTCTCCTGACTCAGCCTTCCTCTTTCCAGAATTCTCCTTATCTGCTTATCCTGCCTATACTTCCTGCCTGGCTACTGGCCAATCTGCATTTTATTAAACCAATGTACAAAAGCATTATCCCACAACAATATGCTCCTGTCTCAAACTTACTGATCCCTGTCTTGTTTCTGGGGTTTTATGTGCTACATGTCCTGTTCTAAATCTGTCCATCTGCTTCTTCCTCACCACAGGAACCCTGCAAGTGCCTTAAGCATGTTGTGAACAGTGATCCTGAGAGTCTTTACCAGGTCTATCTATCCAGTCCTCTGACTGGAATGCCTCACTTCCTGCAAATAGCACCAGAGATGACTCACCCAGCTTCTTGATGTAGCCCTGCAAACTTAATGGTAACGTATTAGTGAGATTTCCTGTCTCTGTGACTGTGGGGCGTTTACCCACCAACCCCACAGCTCCCTAGAGTTTTCTTGAGTGCGAGCAGCAGGAAATATTAGATAGAAGGATTTATATTGCAAAGATAAACAGACAAAAAAATAAGGGATAGCCTCGAGAGGGCCTGGAACCTTTTCCAACGGGCCCTGCCTGTCTCTGCCCCAGGGTATTTATAGAGACACCAAGGAGGGAAGCAAAAGACCCCACCACCTCAGCCCCAACCCCTGCACAGCCAAGTGCAGACCATCTCAGACACCTGCACTCAAGCCCATGATCCTAATCATCCTCTATGTGGACCTGCTGGATAAAGCCACAGGGAACATGAAAATGGGCTCCCACATGTGACAAAATACCTAACAAGAGCAATCAGGAAGGAAGGGTTTATTTCAGCTCCTGATCTGAAGGGATACAGTCCATCAGAGCAGGGATGGCATGTTGACCATCCTGGCAGGGAGGAGACCCTCCTTTCCGACATCAGGCTACATGAGCGATGCTCTATTTACTAATTACCTATGCTCTAAGCACACATGCTCTGTTTATCAAACTTATCAAAGAAAGCATTTACTTGGGGGATTGCTTACAATTTCAGAAGGCAAGTAAGTCTATGACCATCATGGTGGGAAGCATGGCAGCAGGCAGGCATGGACCTAGAGGAGTGGCTGAGAGCTCACTCACATCTAATCCACAAGGAAGGGGTGGGGGTGGAGGGCAGAGAGAGAGAGAGAGAGAGAGAGAGAGAGAGAGAGAGAGAGAGAGAGAGACTGGGCCTGGCTTGGGCTTTTGAAACCTCAAAGCCCACCCCCAGTGACACTCCTCCAACAAGGCCACACCTCCTAATCCTTCCCAGAACAGCAAATAGGGACCAAACCCTAGAGTACAGGAGCCTATGGGAGCCATAGTCATTTGAACCACCACAGAGAGGAAATTTAATTAGCATATATCACTTTACTTGACCAGAGCATTATTTATGTAGTCAAAATAATGTAAACTCAGTAAAATTTTAAGTAAAAATGTTGACATAGAAAGTGGTATAGATAAAGGGAAGGGAGAGAAACTATAAGAGTGAAATTTTTATTTATTTTTAAGTGAATTTTTATTATAAATAAATCTGGGAGGTGGTGGTGCATTCCTTTAATCCCAGCATTTGAGTTCGAGGCCAGCATGATCTACAGAGTGAGTTGCAGTACAACCAGGACTGTTTCACAAAGAAACCCTGTTTCCAAAGAAACAAAGAAAGAGTAAATAAACCAATAATAATGGAACCGGACATGATAGCACATACCTATAATCCCAGCATTCAGAAGACTGAGACAGGCAGATCATGATTGGCAGGTCTGCTAGTCTCAAAGGCCGAACAACAGGGGCTGGGGAGATGGGTCAGTGATTAAGAGCATGTCATGCTCTTATAGATGACCCAATTTCAGTTGCCAGAACCAGGAGATCAGAGGCCATTTTCTTCACTCATAGGCACATGAACACACACACACACACACACACACACACACACACACACACACACACACACTATTTTTTTTAAATGCAAAATAAAAAGTAATGTATTTTGTCAGTCTTCTGTTGTTTATGGATGTGTGGGAAAAATTAGGGTCACTTCCAGAATAAATTTTGTCTTGCAGGAGCAAGAAAACCATTTCACCAGTTTTCAGTGAAATACTTCCACTGCTTTGCAAAAAGGCCTTTTTTGTTGTTATACAATCTACACCTTAGCAAGTCAATTTCCGAATATCAAAACCTCTAATTAGGAGTCTCCTGAATGAACCAAATGCTAAAGCAATTCTCAGTCAGGCCACCTCTTCATGCTCCAAGTACTCTCATAACCAAGTTTTGCAAAAGCTTTGAACCCTTCAGGAAGAATTCAGACAAGATTCAAACACTTCAACCAAAAGGTAACATCACAAAGGCAATTCAAAGCCCAGGCACTAACACTCTGGAACTCAAACCAGATGTAATGCAAGACTACATACAGTATTAATTGATGTTCTTCTGCTGTAATAGAACACCAAAATCAACTCAACTTATAGATGAAAGTTTGTTTTGACATACAATTCCAGAGAGTTAGAGTCCGTAATGGCAGGGACCAGGCATGGAAGCTGGAGCTGGAGGCTGAAAGTTGTGAGCACGAACAACCACAAGAACGAAGCTGGTGCAAACTGAGAGTGAGTGGGTCTAGGCCTTAGGCTGTCAAACCCACGCCCCACCCCACCCCACCCCACCTCCCACCCACCCCCACCCCACCCCCGTGTCCATGTTCTCCAGCAAGGCCTCACCTTCTAAACCTCTCCAAACAGCATCAGCAACTGAGCATCAAGTGTCCAAATACCTGGGACAATGGGGGACATCTCTCATTCATTCAAACCACCACAGGAAGAAAACCCTTTTTTTTAAGGTCAGTTGTAGATGTATCCAACTGTCTTATTAAATAAGAAACACAGAACCAATGTAAAAGAGAAAGCCGAGAGGTCAGAGCTCAGAGGTAAAATCTGACCCTTCCTCCTTCGTGCTCCTAGCTTCCCGAAAGAGAGCTACTTCCTGTGTGTATGTCTTTTCATAGTCTTTTTTGCTCTGCCTTCTCATTGGTTGTAAACCCAAACACGTGACTGCCTCATCACTACCTGTAAGTACCACCACCCTCCAGGTCTTAAAGGCATACGTCTCCAATGCTGGCTGTATCCCTGAACACACAGAGATCTACCTCGCTCTTCTAACAAGTGCTGGGATTAAAGGCGTGTGCCACCACCGCCACACTCTTGCCCCCGGGCAACTTTATTTATTAACATACAATCAAAATCACATTTCAGTACAATTAGAATACCACCAAATTTCTCCTTTTCTATTTTAATAAAAAGAAAAAAAAAGCAAAAGGTTATAACTAACATAAGAAAAACTATATACAAATGTACAATAACTATATACAATATATACAAGTAATAAATACCTAAACAATGTCTAGTCCATTTGTATTTGACAAATCAGAGAAAATAATTCCATTATCTATCCTATTTTGGTAAGTCCAAAATGTATCTAATTCACTTTCTATCCTAGTTAATCTTCAACTAACCTTCAACTATAACTAACTAATCTTCAACTCCCTCAGAGTCCCAATAAGGAAAAATATTAGCTAACAAAAATAAAAACAGGAAGTGCATGCAAGCAACTTCCAAAAAATTTGTGAGTTGACAGAAACAGCCAGCTGCTGATAGTCACCTGAGGCTTCTTCACAGTGTTGGGGCATCATCTTCAGCCTATAGGCTTAGCGTATCTGACAGACTCATTTGTGAAGTAGGATGTACACAAGGTCAACAGTTCAACCTCGCATTGGGTGAGAGTAGTCCATGTACCAGAAACACCTGAATTCCACTAGTGTCATGTCATGATTCAGGATTTTAAATTCTGGAAATTGTTGACGGTTTTTGAATTCAGCCGTTCATTCTTCTTGGCTGTGTATATATGCCTTCATCTCAGCATCCCCTTCTTCTCCACATCCCTCTATTAAATGCCAGTCTACTATCGAGAGGCGTGAGCTTTCAGCTGCTGTTCCATTGCACAACAGAAGCCATCGGCCCTCTGCTTGTTAAGCTGCCTTTGAGGAAAAGGGCACTGTATCTTTTCCAGATTGCGAAGGCCACTTCAAGGATGGGGCCATATTGTCCTGGTCTCAGAAGATGCCTTTTGATAAAGCCATAACCACACTTGTTTTGGCAAGAATCAGTAGTCCTTTGTTTCATGTTCTGTCTGTCCATTTTGTCCTGTTGATTTGAGGATACTTTGTTGTCCAGTGGCTAACTTTTGCCACAATGAAATTGAACTCCATATGCAGTTTCTTCAATGCCCATATTTTCTCTGAAGTAGATTCGTACTGCCAGGAGCCAACATGTCTCAAAAAAGAAAAATTTTCTAAGTTATTAAAACATTTTAAATGCCATATTCTGTAGATCTCTGAAGGGTTTGAAGATGACCTGTCTAAAATATATCTGCTCAATTTTTAAAACATATCTAATATGACTACAAGTTCTATTGTAATGTCTAACTACTAACTTTCATTTCTTTATATCCTAATAGTTGGTAATAATAACATTCAAGGATCAGAAAATTGCATTACATTGTTAAATGAATGGTATAAATACAATTAGAAATATACATACAGCATTTTCTAACAATATCAATTTCAATATATATAATTTGTATACAATATAAAACAATCCAATCCAATGTAAAGTATTTAAAACTAGTAATTGTCTTTTTCTTTTCTTTCCTTTTCTTTTTTTTTTAAACAAGAACCTTAAATCTAATCTCCTTTGCTTAGCCTTTTCCTTAACCTCTGACAACAACTTGTAACCACCCCCCCCCAAACAATGAAAATTATCCTAGACCCAAAACCCATTAAAAAGACCAAAAAACCACCCACCCCACACCACCTCTTTGGGAATGTGGGCGTCGTATTCTTAAAATTGCTTCCTGCTGGGTATGGGCGAAGTTATCTTTATCCTGAAAGAAAAATTTTAGGTTAATTGTCAAATTCTAGGAAAGGTAACTATATCTTTCATTATCCAGTCTGTGTATAATGCCAAAGTTGAGGGTTTATCTCAAGTCCTTATTCAAGTAGTCTTTGAGACTAGATCATCTCAGCTAGTCATCTCAAAACTGCTCTGAGCACCTGGTAGTTCAAAGTTGATCTGTAGATGATGTTTGTCAGCTTAGTGATATTATTATTATTGTCCACGTGGAATTGTTGTTGTTGTGGGGCCCCATCTTCTTTCTGGAGACGTCAGTTGATGTTAGGCCTGGCTGTGATTTCCTGCAGAAAACTGAGAGACTCGAACACAAAGACATATATATGCAGCTAATTGAAGCCTGTTTTCTAGAATTAGTTAGTACTCTATATGACCATTCATATCTTAACAAAGTTTAAATTGTATATATATATATATATATATATATATATATATATATATATATTAATCTTGTAAATTTTGATAAAAAATTCATACTTTAAGAAAAGTTTAAAGAATCAGAATAGAATCAAAGAGTTGAGATTAGTAATTAAATAGTCCCTTAATTAATTTGGCTTTTGTCCTGTCCCATAGCAGAAGATGGCTCTTTTATTCTGGCATGATACAGGGAGTTTGCATTTTCCTTTTAACAACATGCTTGAGTTTAAAGAAGGAGAAAGCCATTCTCCAACTCCAAAGTCAGCTTTAAATTTTAATTGAACTGGGACTATTAGAAGACCAATAATGTTAAATCTTTAGAGAAAAGCAGAAGCAAACATTTAGGAAGACATAAATTTTTTTAGATAATATATACCCATACGCCGTTTCACTCTGTTTCCTGGGATAGATGATTTGTCCTTTTTCTTCAGTTGTCTCATTTGTCCAGTGTTCTTCAGATTCCTTAACCTCCATTCTCCTAAAAGACAAAAACAAAAACCTTTCCCCAAGACTAATTTTGGGGATGTTCCTTTTTGGAAAGTTATTATCTGATTAAATGAAAAGGCATGTATTATTGGTAGAAGTTAGTTTAAAATGGATGTTCATGCTGGTTGATGAACTATCACCTCCTCTAATTAAGAGGTTTCTCTTGTTCAAATCAAACCTTTATCAATTTTGATGGTACCCACAGCTTATCTTCTCCTGTAGAAACAAAAGCAAAACCTCGTCCCCAATGTAATACATACCCTGGTTTCCATTCTGAGGTCAGCACATCCTTAAACTATATAGGCTAATTTAATTCTGTAGTTTTTTCTATTATCCAATGTCTCTCTGCAGCTGTTGTTCCTTTCTCGTTGGCATTGAGAAAATTCAAAGTTAGAAGAGCATTATGCAGTCTATTTCTGGGAGTTTTGTTATCCCTTTCTGTTTATTTAGTATATCCTTTAGAGTTCTGTTTGATCTTTCTATAACTGCTTGACCTGTAGGGTTATGTGGTATACCTGTAATATGCTTTATATTGTAATAAGCAAAAAACTGTTTCATTTTAACAGAGACATATGATGGAGCATTGTCAGTTTTGATTTGTGCAGGTATACCCATGATGGCCATAACTTCTAGCAAATGAGTGATTACAGAATCAGCTTTTTCAGAACTCAAAGCAGTTGCCCATTGAAATCCTGAATAAGTATTGATGGTGTGGTGTACATATTTCAATTTTCCAAATTCTGCAAAGTGAAACACATCCATCTGCCAGATTTCATTCCTCTGAGTACCCTTTGGGTTACATCCTGCTGGTAATGGTGTTTGATTGTAGAAGGAACAAGTAGGACATTTCTTTACTATTTCTTTGGCTTGTTGCCAGGTTATGGAAAAATCCTTTTTTAAACCTTTACTATTGACATGATGTTTTTTTATGAAATTCTGAGGCCTCCAGCATATTTCCTATCAATAATTTATCAATCTCATCATTGCCTTGTGCTAGAGGGCCTAGCAGACCAGTATGGGATCGAATGTGAGTTATATATAAAGGATGACTCCTTTTCCTGATTGTATCTTGTAATTGGATAAATAGTGAAGTTAATTCTGAAGCATCAGGGATAAATTCTGCAGTCTCAATATGTAATACCACTCTTTCAGCATACTGAGAGTCAGTTACTATGTTGAGAGGTTCTGAAAAATCCATTAATACCAACAGAATACCATACAATTCTGATTTTTGAACTGAATTATAAGGACTTTGAACCACTTTACTTAAATTTTCTAATTTGTAACCTACCTCTCCTTGTTTGTTGGCATCTGTATAAAATGTACGAACTCCAGATATGGGTTTTTGCCATACAATTCGAGGCAAGATCCAATCAGCTCTCTTTATAAGATCAATTCTATCGCTTTTGGGATATTTGCTGTTAATTTCTCCCAAAAAAATTACTGCAAGCTCTTTGCCAAGGTTCACTTCTGTCCATAATTTTTCAATGTCCTCCTTAGTTAAAGGTATGACAATTTCTGCTGGGTCTATGCCTGCTAATTGATGAGGCCTCAATTTTCCTTTCCAAATCAAGTCAGAGATTTTTTTCCCCATAAGTTTTTAATTTTTTATTTGGTTTATTTGGTAAAAATATCCATTCCAATATAATACCTTCCCTCTGCATTAATATTCCAGTAGGAGAATGCCTAGAAGGTAAAATAACCAAAATGCAATCCAGCTTTGGATCAATATGATCCACGTGCACTTCATGTACTTTCTTTTCTACCAAGGCCAATTCTTTCTCAGCTTCAGGTGATAATTCTCTTGGACTATTTAAGTCCTTGTCACCTTCTAAGGTTTTGAACAAATTAGTCAGTTCATCATTTTTTACCCCAACAATAGTTCATAGATGAGAAATATCTCCAAATAATCTTTGAAAGTCATTACGAGTCTGTAGTCTATCTCTCCTAATTTGCACCTTTTGGGGTCTAATTTTTTGTAGCTGTATTTTATATCCTAAATAATTAATAGAATCTCCTCTTTGTATCTTTTCAGGAGCAATTTGTAATCCCCAGCAAGGCAAAATTTTCTTTACTTCTTCAAACATTCTTTCTAAAGTATCTGCATTTGAGTCAGCTAGTAAAATATCATCCATATAATGATAAATTATAGATTTAGGAAATTGTTTATGTATCACTTTCAATGGCTGTTGTACAAAATATTGGCACAGAGTTGGGCTATTCAACATTCCCTGTGGGAGGACCCTCCATTGAAATCTTTTAACCGGTTGAGAATTATTATAAGTAGGCACTGTAAAAGCAAACCTTTCTCTGTCTTTTTCTTGTAAGGGTATTGAAAAGAAACAGTCTTTTAAATAAATAACTATGAGAGGCCATCCTTTTGGTAACAGAGTAGGCAAAGGAATTCCAGATTGTAGAGAGCCCATAGGCTGAATTACTTTGTTAATTGCTCTAACGTCTGTTACCATTCTCCATTTACCAGATTTCTTTTTAATAACAAATACAGGAGAATTCCAAGGGCTGGTTGATTCTTCAATATGCTGAGCATTTAACTGTTCTTCTACCAGCTCTTCTAAAGCCTGGAGTTTCTCTGTTGTTAAAGGCCATTGCTGGACCCATACAAGCTTGTCTGTTAACCATTTTAAAGGTAGAGCTGTTGGTGTCTTTGGAAGATCATCAGTTGTTGTGCCCTGTTCTTGTATAATATGCATGGCTGGTGACCACTCATTAGAACAATATCTTCTAAGATTTCTCTCAGAAACATGTATTAGTTTATGATTTGTTTCTGAGATTGGAGGGATGTTAATCTGAGCATTCCATTGTTGCAACAAGTCTCGACCCCACAGGTTCATGGTTATGTTAGCCACATATGGTTTTAATTTTCCTCTCTGTCCTTCTGGACCTATACATTTGAGCCATGTTGCACTCTTTCACCTGAGATAGTCACTCCATCTCCCATTATTGCTAACGTTTATGTTCCTCATGTCCACGTTTGCTGAACATGTCCTTACAGTCGGGTTCACAAGTCAGCAGTGGAATCACACAGTCACATCCTTCTGCATCCGACAGCCTGAGGACTGAAGTGGATGCCGCAGCAGATCAGCAGGCGCATCAGAAAGGAACAGTGGCTGATACAGAATAAGAGGAAGCTCTGGGGCCCCTACATGGAGACACAGGTTTCCTGAACCTGAGCATGCAAGGTTTGAGTCAGGTCCTAAAGAAGAAGGAGAACTGGAAAGCAAACAGTACAGGCGTGCTGAGAAGACTCTACTTTGTGAGCATGGTGCTTGGCCACTCTTAGGGCTGCTACACTACTCACACCCACTTGGATTCTATCTCCTTTTGTCAGTCTTTATCAAATGCAGCAAAATACCTGAGGCGGAATACTTCTGGAGAAAAGAGTTTTGTTTAGCTTACAATATTGGATCCCAAAAGTCTAAAGAGAGTGAAGGGCCCATGATAAATGGCTGAGAACCTTAAAAAGATCACTTTTTCAAAGAGAGGCTTGCAGTGGAGGGTGGCTGGCTCACTCTTCTGTAATGTGTCTTTCTTGAGAATTAACTTAGGGCTTTCCACAATTACTTTGATCACTTCCAGGGCCATGGCCCATAGTGACCTAAGGGCTTCCCAAAAGGTCCCGCATGCTAAAGGTCTGGACTGTCTCCCATCTCACCACTGGAGAGCAAATTACCATCACAGTGACATTTGTAAACCAATCAATACAAACTCCAACAACATTGCCATCCATTCTCCATCCACCAGCCAGCAATCCACCCATTCATTCGTGATCCTCTCCCACACCACGAATATATCCTTCGGTTCGGTCACCATCCTCCCGTCTACCCCTCTTATTCATCCATTGTTCTTTTGCGTGACCATCTTCCTAGGCACTACATACTCACTGAAGTTTTCTGTACGGCCCAGCTGGCCAGTTCTGATTCTCCAGCCTCCAATTCTTTCACAGTAGCCTCAACTGTGGCTGGGAGAGGTGAGAGTTTTAAGGTCCATGGACTGTGGATTGCTTACCCAGGTCTCTCTAAAAAGCAGGAGGAGGGCCCTACAGCCTCTCACCCTTACTCAGATCCTCCTCTTGTTCTCTTACCTGGGTCCTCCCTCCTTCTACACAACCAGCTCTCCAAGCCCTGAGTCTCCATCCTGGGTGGAGTTGTGTGATCATCCAGTCTTCCTTCTTCCTAAAGTTCACACAGAAGCTCAGCAGTTAAATCCAGTGTTTCCTGGTCTCTCTTGCAGCCAGGTGAAGCAGTGTGCCTGAGTTTCAGTCATGAGATAGTTGACAGAATCTCAGACCTTACCCTTTAAAAAAATATTTGGTGGCTGGAGAGGTGTTTCCATAGTTAAGAGCACTTGCTGTTTTTGCAGAGGTCCCTGGTTCAGTTCCCCGAAGCCACATAGTGACGCACATCTTGAACTCCAGTTCCAGAGGATCTAGCTCCCCCTTCTGGCTTCCACAGGCACTGCATGTACATGGCTCACATATAACAGGCTAGCAGAAACAATCATGCACATAAACAAAAAATAAAGTTCTTTTTTTAATTGTTTTACTATTTAAAGTGTGTGTGTGTGTGTGTGTGTGTGTGTGTGTGTGTGTGTCCGTCCCTGAATGCATCTGCATGCATGCATGTACGTATCCTTGGCAGCCAGAGTCACCAGATCCCTCTGGAGTTGGGGTTCCAGGAGTATTTGCTGCCTGATATGGATGCTGGAAACTGAACTTGGGTCTTCTCCAAGAGCAGTATCTGCTCTAAACTCCTGAGCCATCTCTCCAGCACCCCAGATAGGAGGAGCACTCTTTTTGTTCATTCTTTATATTTTCCTCTTTGAATGTAAATGTAACGATTAGAGTTGAAAAACCTATTTTGGACAAGACCTAGAGGTCAATAAAAGAGCTTGAATATCGGACCATGAAACATGAAAATGGTATATGCTGTTTAAGGAGGTTTCCAGTAACTCAGGACAGAGGTTACGAGTTTGATGAGGGCACAGTTCTCCACCCAAAGTCTTAAAGTGGAAAGGCCAGGCCCTTCACATTGTCCTCAGAAGTGGCATACAGATGTAAGAGAGAAAGCTGTCACTCTCCTGTTCCTGCTCCCTCTCTCTGGCATTCTAGTAGCCTGCCTGCATGCAGCAGTTCAACCGGACCCAACTGGAATTTTCTATACTTATCTTTCTGGGTAAGAACAATTCTCCATGTTGTTATTGCACAACACATTTTAAATGCTGTCTGAAGTGTGAGGGCAAATATGATGGCCAAAACATTCTAGTCAGAGAATGTGTCTGGATTTTTCTCAATCCTTGCAGAATAATTCAGTCTGGGTTCTTAATGTCATGTGTCCCTCCCTGAATCCTGATCTTGGCATGGTCTTAAGTCCTCTGTCCAGAGCCCCAGAGGTACCAAATTCAGCTTACCTCAATTTCACACGCTTCAAAGAAATGCTGAGACATGGGTTGGTACAAGTCCATCCTCAAGAACAACTCCTGCTGTGCATTTAGTCCCCAAAGAAGCAGAAGGGCGCATGTTCTATCGTAACAAGTCTTTGTACAGCTGAGAACTCCAAGGGCTCAGAATCGCTGAGCTCAAAGAGGAGAGTGCCAGGCCACACGGCAGGCATCCTAGCTCTGGCCTTCATCCCGACAGGTTTCAGAGGCAGGGATCTCCTGAGCCAGCTGGGAACCCTGAACTGCTCCATTTCCTTTGCGTCCCAGACTCTGCCCTTCCCTCTGCCCTCTCCTTGGGGTTTCCCTGTCCCCTTTTCCTGTTTCACTGCTGTCCTCTGACTTACTGTCCCTGTCTTGCCGTCTGTCCTCTCCAAGCTGAGCCTCAGTGGACCTCACAGTGTGCTACATCACTAGATCTCCTCCCTCTGGAACAAAGGGTCCTCAGGTAACCCAGCTGCAGTGTCTCCCACAATGCAACCCAGCATGTCCCCATGTGCCACTATTAACATACTTTGTGCGGATCATACTGAAAGGACCAAGCAGCTGCCATAACAGGCTGCTCAGTCTTCTCTCAGAGATCAGGCCTCAATTTCAGTTTCCTGAGACTTGAGCAAGCAGTTTCTGGGAGGGCCAGGAACAGAAGACAATCACTGGTGCCCCTGCCAGCAGGGACAGAGGGACAGGATGCACCAAGCCTGCTTCACTGAGCCAGCCCCACAATCAGTAAGTGCCAGGGCAGCACACAGAGAGAGACAGAGAGAGAGAGAGAGAGAGAGAGAGAGAGAGAGAGAGAGAGAGAGAGAGAGAGAAGAAAAGTTTCCCAGAGCCAGGGGTCCTGATATAACCATTTACCATTTAACCTTATTGGTTTCCATTTCTTCAACTATAAATAAATGCAATTATTAACAAGAATGGCAAGATTTTCATCAACAGTGTATTCTATCCTCCTCTCTAGGTCTCTGTGTTGGCTTAGGCCTAGTGTAGCCAAAATATTTCAAAACAATCAAAGCCGGGCGGTTATGGCATACGCCTTTAATCCCAGCACTCAGAAAGCAGAACCAGGCGGATCTCTGTGAGCTCGAGGCCAGCCTGGTCTACAGACCAAGACCCAGGACAGGCACCAAAATTACATGGAGAAACCCTGTCTCAAAAATTAAAAAAAAAAAACAATCAGAAGCCCTCTGTGTTGCCCTTCATCATTGCTAGAGACTTACTGCCAGGATCCCAAAGTGGAGGAAAACTTCCCTGCAAAGTGTACTTCAATTTTGCAAATGAATCTATATAAGATTAAAAATTTAAAGATTTAAAGTGATAACAAAGTCAAAGCAGTAAAATGTTTATGGATAAAAGTCACGAAACTTGAGGGAAGGTGGTGGGGCACGCCTTTAATCCCAGCACTCCGGAGGCAGAGCCAGGTGGAACTGAATTCAAGGCCAGCCTGGTCTACAGAGAGAGATCCAAGACAGGCACCAAGAGAAACCTTGTCTCGAAAAAACAAAACAAAACAAACAAACAAACAAAAAAATACTTTCCAAAGTTCCCTTTTAAGCTACCAAATAAATAAAGTAACATTCCTATGAAGAGATATATCAATACAAAAAATTCAGAGGCAAAGATGAAGCAACATACATTTGTCTCTTGTCTCTCTAGCAAACTATTGAAATACCTTTGTTACTCAAGTTCAAAAATATACTCTCTCCTTGTTATGCCCAGATCGAGGGGACACCCAAAAGATCACCACAGAGACCGAATCCAGCATGAAAAAGCAAAGAGCCTTTATTTCAAGCTCCAGAGCTTGGTCCCTCTGTCTGTCTGTCTGACACAATGGTGAAAGCAGAGCCCTGAGCTCAGGTGGGGCAGAGTTTTTATCATAGCAGAGGTTGGGGTGAGGGGATTTCCAGGGTCCAGAACCCTGATTGCCTGACAATTGTCTAGGGGTATCTGTAAAACAAAATAGTACCTGACATCCCAAACATTCCAACCATTAGTTAAAGTGGCCAGATGTCCCAGAGTCTGGTCACCTTATCTAATGGTTGGAATGTTTGGGATGTCAGGTACTTCCCCACCCCTGGGTGGATCCCTGGGTGGTGTCAGCTTAAGGCTTTTCGAGGATCTGGGTGTTGCCTGCCAGTAAGCCTGTCACAGAAGCTGTTTCTAGGCCCCTAAGCCTGTTATGGCTGCTGTGTGGGCAAGCTATTTTGGGGCCCCTTCACATCCTACCAATTAGTCACGGATATATTATTTTCTATTTGTTGAAAACATGTTGACAACCTAAGGTGTTTAATTTGCAACATACTCAAGCTGGTCACTTAACATCTCTCCAGAATGAGGTCTTTAGATGGGGGTACAGGACACTTTGAGTCTTTGCTTAAACTTTAGCAAGGCACCACATTCAGAAATACTGCTCTGTTGCTTAGAATTTCTCCCCCACATTGCAGACGAGAAAAAAAATGTAGCTAAATGGAACATACAGCTAATTTTAAGAGTCATCTAAATTGTGGACGAAGGAAAATTCTAACCCTGTGGAATTAATGGCAGCTCGGCAGGATGGCACAAGCATCCTAACGCATGCTATCCCAGCGCTGAGCCTCAGTAAGAGCTGCTTTCAGTTGGAGGTCAGTCTGGACTGTGACCAGTCCTTAAAAATAAGTAATCGAAAAAATCATCTTTTAGAGGGGCAAGATGTTAAAAGGCAAATAAAACACAGGCATCAAAATGAAGCTAGCAATTTCATTGTAGGAACTTCATAGAAAAATATGGCGACAAAAACAAGTATGGCTACTTTGCTCTGTCTAGATCAGATACACAAATTGGCAGAAAACTGCAAACTGCCAGCACAGTGTTTACACTAGAAACCAATTCTGACTCAAATTAAGCCTGTGGGGTGCCTTAACTCATTGTAACTTAACTTCTTCGATAACATTCAGGCATTTCACACAAATTAAGCCTGCAGTGAATGAGCAAGAAACCACCTTCCCAAAATTTATACTGCTAAAGAAAACGTGACTTGAATGTTTCTTAAAGAGTATTTACTTATTTCTGACTGCCCAGCTGCGATGCCTGAAACAGTTGACAAAGGATGATTAATGTTGGCAACAATCTAACCTTAAAAGTGAAAACGATACACAATCTTTAACGCTTAAATCCCACCAAATGTTAAATAAATACGGTAAAAATCCTGTTTGGGATGTCACACCAATTACATTAATAAACCTTTAAAGCAACAAAAGGACTGTTATCCAGGAACTTCACTATCTGTGTGCTACCAATGCAAGAACCAAGCAAATGCTCCCTAAGTGTAAATGAGCCGGATGGTGGTGGCCCACGCCTTTGATCCTGGTACTCAGGAAGCAGGCGCAGGTGGATCTATGAGTTGGAGGCCAGCCTGGTCTACAGACTCCCACTAGTCAAGGCTGTTACACATTTTAAACCCTGTCTTGAAAAAACACCAAAAAGTGTCAATGACTTGAAATACACAGCCTTGGTATAGACACGGGGTGCTTGGGATCTGGCACTGGAAGAGATGCCCGTGCTGGGTTGTAGCAGCTACAGCGCCTGTACACGAACAGGAAATAAGTCTCTGGCGGCGATTGCGCTTCTAGCGGTCCTTCAAAGATTTGGTCATCGCCTTCATAGAGAAATCCCGGTCGGGCTCGGACTTCACGGGCAAAACTGCAGAACAAATGGAAAGGTTTAAACGTAGGGTGTAGGCTGCAATTGTAAGTTGTGGCAATGAGTAACGTGGACCCTCAGACGTCACCAACCAACTGTCCAATCAAGGTAAGGCTAGGACAAAACCATGAAAGCATTGGGCTAGGGGATTGGATTATGTGCAACCAATGGATTCGCTCCCTTTTCGCGCCCTGCGTTAACTTCTACGGTGGGAAAGGCTCAGGGTAGGCTAAGTGGACTCACCGTGTCTTCTCAGCATGGATGGTAGTGCGCGCGCAGAGGTCTAGACGAGCTGGAAGCGGGAGACCGGGGAACTTGAGCCACCGGGGATGGGGGGTGGGGAATCCAGATTGGGAAGGAGGGTAAGGTTCAAAAAGGGTTAGCGCCCGTGTCCTGGGTAACATGGAGACTATGCTACATTATCAGGGACAGTAGAATTTCTATTTCAAGCATTGATTAAACTCGGCCAGCCTTACCTTTCAGAGGAGCCCGCATGGCTGTGTTCGGTTGGTTGGCCAAAGGGGAACACAGGAGGGACCTTTTGAAATGATTAGGTCAGTGTGTACAGCTACATTCACGGAGCTCTTTGGGTGGCTCTGAAAAGAGCCTTTGGGGCTTCGTTGCGGTCAGAAGCAAACCTACTTCTTTTTGGAAACAGCCTTCTTGGCCTTAGCAGCTTTAGGCTTAGCCGTCTTAGGCTTGGCAACCTTAGGCTTGGCTGCCTTGGGCTTCACAGCCTTGGGCTTTGCCGGGCTCTTAGCTGCCTTTTTAGGCTTGGCTGCAGCCTTAGCCTTCTTGGGGCTCTTGGCCACTTTCTTTACACCAGCCGCCGCAGGCTTCTTTGCTTTCTTCGGAGTTTTCTTCACGGTCTTCTTTGCCCCCGCAGCCTTCTTAGGCTTTTTCGGGGTGGAACCTGCAGGCTTCTTAGCCTTGGCCGCGCCTGCCTTCTTGGCTTTGGGCTTGGCCTCGCCGGAAGCCGCCTTCTTGTTGAGCTTGAAGGAGCCGGAGGCGCCGGTGCCCTTGGTCTGCACCAGGGTGCCCTTGCTCACCAGGCTCTTGAGCCCCAGCTTGATGCGGCTGTTGTTCTTCTCCACATCGTAGCCACCAGCAGCCAAAGCCTTCTTGAGCGCGGCCAGGGACACGCCGCTGCGCTCCTTGGAGGCTGACACAGCCTTGGTGATAAGCTCGGACACCGGGGGTCCGGACGCCTTGCGCTTTGCGGCGCCAGCCTTCTTTGCGGTCTTCTTCTTGGCGGGAGACTTCTCAACGGGAGCCGGAGCAGCAGTCTCGGCGGGAGCAGTTTCGGACATGGCCAGAATATAAGCTGCTAGAAAAGTAAAGAGAAGCTAACTCAAAGAGCAAATTTTGCAATGCTCCTTTGCTCAGGCCCCGGGTTTATATAAGCCAGAGCTGGGCTGTGATTGGTGGAGCGTCCAATCCACCGCCCTCTGGCCACGGCGACTCAAGGTTAGAATCCCAAACTGTGTTTGTTAGTCCCCAAATTTTTACTTACTGCTGAAAATAATGGCACAGAAATTGACAGTTTGGAGTTCCAAAGAAGAAGAGCCTTCGGTTTCACATGTCTGTGTGTGCTTTTTTGAATCGCATTCAATTGACCAAAGATATTTATAAAAATCCCACCAGTGTTTACGAAGAATCCAGCAAGCAGAGGGCATCCTGATATTTACTTGCATGTTTCCATAAACTTATACGAATTATGCAATGAACATTACTTAAAAGGATTTGTACCCAAGTCCCGCCTTTAATTTTTATAAGAGTAAAATTAACAATGTTTTTGGTTTGGGCACAAACTTTGTTTCTGACTGTAGCAAATAACACAGGTAAGAGTGTCCGGTTGGCTCCAGGCTGAAATTAACCATTTCAGATATTTCTTTTTAAAATGGCTCAGGCTCCTAGTATTTTCCAGACGTTGCTATCTATAACGGAGAATGCAATTTTTCCATTGTGTAGGTTTCTTCTTTGAAGTAGGAAGAGTAGAAACCATTGACTTCAGGAGCTGTTGAAATGGCAGTGAAGAGCATTTACTGCTCTTGCACATCTGCGTTTCTTTCCCAGAACCACAGGGCAGCTTGCAAATGTCTGTATGTAACTCCAGTCTCAGGGACTCTTGGGCTTTTTTCTAGATTCTCCCGATCTCGGGCATGTAAGTGGTGCACATATATACAAGTAGGCAAAACCTCATTCAAATAAAGATTTTTAAAGTAACTCAAATATTTAAAAAGAAATCACTAACTTCAGAGGCTAATCAACTTAATTCTAAGTCAAAATAAGTTAAATATGTCTCTGGTTGATGGGCTTTTGTCACATTTCCTAGTCATATTTGAAGATCAAAAATACTAAAGATAATTTACATTAGAAAACTGCTAAAACATTCAGAAAATTATTAGGGTGACGCTATGGCCCTCAAATGTGGTTGGTTGAGATGACCAGTGAGCATTTCAAAACATTTAGCAAGCAGCAAAATTAGGCATGCTCTTAAGTAAATAGTGAAAGCCAATACACGTATTTTTTGCATGTTGAGATGCCAAGCAGGTGAATATTTTAGAATATTATTAAGGAGCCAAAAGAGTTTCAAAGATCTGAGAAAACTAAAACAAGGTAAAAAGAAGGAGCGTGGTGAAGTTTGCTGTAGGGGAAAAAGAAGTTTGCTATGGTGAGAGCTGAGACTTCCCAAGGTGGGGAAAGATGCACAGAACTCTGCATTAGTAAAGGACATCACCATATTGATTCATATGTAAAATAAGTCACAAAGGATGCAGTTTGACTTTACAATTAAAATGCAGTTTCATTTGACAATGACAATCAGGATGCAGGTTTACTGGGTGGGGCACGCCCATGATCCTACCAATTACCAAGACTAGAGTAGAGGCAAGACTAGCAGGACAAGGTCATTCATGGCTACGTATCCAGGTGCACAATGAGCTACTTGAAACCTTACCTCAAAAAGTACAAAGAAATAAAAAAAACTGTCTTAGCAATACAGACCAAGACAAGGACCTAGACTAGAGGCTAACACACGTTTGCTACTGGTGATCTAGAAATGGTATACAAAATAGCCAAACCCATATAGTAAACTGTGACTCCCAACATAGGAAATTTTTAAACCATATAAAACATGGTTAAAAGACATGTCAAAGATGTAACTTAGAAAACTTAAGACTATTGCTCGCCTACCACAGGCTAATTAAACACACACAAAAAAGACTATTTTGAGGGGGTTCAGGATTGCCAAAATCCACCTACACAGTGAAGCCTTGCCTTAAAAAACAAAAACCAGTGATGTAACCAAGCAATCTCCACTATTCACACAAGTTCCACTGAGGGAACACTCCACTGCACCAAATGGGAAGGAGAGCAGGTACTTGAACTACTAATAAAGTCCTGGGGTATTAAGTGTATGCTATGAAGTTTCAATACTTTTACATCCCAAAGTTGAGACCGGAAAAACATATGCCTATAATTTAAATGCTGGTGTCAGATCTGAAATAATGTACAAAGGACTTCTCTATACAATACAAAGGGCCGGTTATTTATAAATCAAGCTGAAAAGAACTAAGTGCTTTACTACACTAAAAACTCTAATAGGCAAATGCAAACTGATTGAGGGGCTAAATTTTTAGAATAGTTTCTTAGATATGGAAATATAAATTTGGAAACCAAGGGAACAGCTTGCTTTTGGTGACAAAGGAGGGGCTCTTAAAAGAGCCTTTTGCAGAATAGACGCCTGTGGACATTATGCCCTCTCCCCGCGGATGCGGCGGGCCAGCTGGATGTCCTTGGGCATGATGGTCACCCGCTTGGCGTGGATGGCGCACAGGTTGGTGTCCTCGAACAGACCCACCAGGTAGGCCTCGCAGGCCTCCTGCAGCGCCATCACGGCAGAGCTCTGGAAGCGCAGGTCGGTCTTGAAGTCCTGCGCGATCTCGCGCACCAGGCGCTGGAACGGCAGCTTGCGGATCAGCAGCTCGGTCGACTTCTGGTAGCGCCGGATCTCGCGCAGCGCCACGGTGCCGGGCCGGTAGCGGTGCGGCTTCTTCACGCCGCCGGTGGCCGGGGCGCTCTTGCGGGCGGCCTTGGTGGCCAGCTGCTTGCGCGGGGCCTTGCCGCCGGTGGACTTGCGAGCGGTCTGCTTGGTGCGAGCCATTTCAGACACAGAACCGGGAACTTCTGTGGACAATGCTGGGGCAAAGCTTACATTTATATAACGACCCTCCCTGCTGGATTGGACAGTAAATTGCTGACATCATAGATCCAGACATGGGATTGGTCCGCGTTTAAACCCAGTAAAAAAGGAAGTATTCGTTCCTACCTCTTCTTTAAAATATACAAATTTCATTTTTTACGTAAAAATTACTCTACCATATCCCAGGAAATGTTGACTTTGAAGATCAAAGGATCTTTTCATTATTTAGACAAAGGAGTCATTTGGGGCACAAACTTAATAAACAACCTGAAAGGGAAATTGACAAAGAAATTCCTGGCATCATCAGCACTTCCCACACTTGATTGCACCCAAGAATGGCTCCAACAGTTCCATCACAGGAAACCGCTTTAGAAATTGCAGTTCTGACTGCTTTTCTCTCAACTTTTGCGGTTTTGGCGGGAAAAAATTCAAAATGTGTGAACCAGCAACTTCCTGTGTTTACAAACCCACACGGCATTGAGATTTGACTACTATGTTACACTATCACTGAAAGGGACATGTCTGGTGAGTGGCACTCATTTACAAGTTACAAAGTTACACAATTCAAGGTTCGAAGGGAACCCCGGAATTATTCACAGAAACAGCAGCCGGTACAGAAAATTGCATACAGCCCTGGAAGCCTAAGGCAGCCTCTGGAATACCTGAGCCAATGATGCTTTTGATGCGGCCAGGCTGTGCCAGGAGGCAGGTGGCAGGCTTGGTGATAATTCTGTGTTGTGCAGGACTTTGCAGAGGCGCTTAGCACAGCCTTTGCCCAGACCCTTCTCATCTTCAGTGTAGTCAGATTTGCCAGACACAAAAGACAATAAGGTCAGACTCTAGGGGCGTGGTTTTGTGAACAGGTTTTGTTTTGTTTTGTTTTTGAGGCAGGTTCCCTGTGTAGTTTTGGTGCCTGTCCTGGATCTCGCTCTGTAGTCCAGGCTGGCCTTGAACTCACAGAGATCCACTTGCCTCTGCCTCCCAAATGCTGGGATTAAAGGCGTGTGCCACCACTGCCCGGCTATGAGCAGGTTTTTTACCTGATAGGGAACACTTTGTGCCACCACTATTTACTCAATGTTTTACCAGAGAACCTTATCAGGATTTTCAGAAAAAGGAAGAGGACTGTGCGGGAACTCCAGATTCTAAAGAGGTCTATTGGGAAATATCTCTCCCCACCTCACATTTGGAACTACCCACCGCTAATGGGCCACCCCAGCATGGCAGTCAGGCGCCTTGGCCTCCCTTTGTTCACAGCAGGGACACACTGGTCTTTGTGGTTGGTGGGTATGAGACTCTCAGTTTAAGAGGGCTCATGTGAGCTATTTCTGATAATGTGGGTGTGCAAAGAGCTTTCTTTGTAAGAGAAGCTGAACAGCCTGAGAAGCAGAGGGCGGCAGCTGGTGCAGTGTAACAGACGCTTAGATGTGGGTCGCCCCCAATTGCCAAATGTCGTTCTTTGTCTTTGTTCTTTGTATAAATGATTGGGGAAGAGGGATTCAAACCCCAGTCGTGGACTGCTTTCGACCCCTTTGCTTCTCTCAGACTTGCCACATTTCCGGTGAGAAGTGATGAATGTTTTCTTCCTCCCCAAAACACCCACGAAGCAGTGCTCCTGCTCTGTGTTTCTTTGCAGTGAATGGAGATGAAAGTGCTGTTCATCCTTGCCCCGCTCCCCTTTTTCTGCCCGGGGAAGCACCCAGACATCCTCTCCTTTACGTTTACAAAAAAGAGGCAGAATGCAGAGACTCAAAATGGCTTCGTCCCAGGAAAAACTGAAGGCCAGCCCTGCTCGGTTCCCCAGACTCCAGCTGTTTGGCCGTGTCCTGTCTTTCAGAGCAACCGAGACTTCCCCCACCTGCCTTCTTCTCTCACGTTCAATGTCAGTGGTATTTACCTTTAAAATGGGGCGACATTTTTACTACTTTTGGAAGGAATGTCACATTTAATCTTAAGAGTGAGCTTGTCTACATTGACAGGGGAAAATATTTAATATCATGATATATACAGAGAAGAGCTTTTCAGCAAAACCAGAAAAGTCAACCATGCAGCTTATCAGCTATTCTAAGGGTCTGGGGAGTTAAGATAATTACAGGAGGAAACTAATAACGGGAAAAGGTAACCTAATGAGAATCCTCCCTGAGTGTTGTGATCAGGTATGTGACAGACTACTTAGGAGCTGGAGAGATGGCTGAGTGGTACATGCAGGGAAAACCCCAATGAACATAAAATACAATAAATAAAAAGGGAAACTTGGCCTAGGAAGTATTCCACCCAGTAGCTGCGGTGGTGGTGGTGGTGGTGGGTTTGTTTGGTTGTTGCATTGACCGTGACTTAAATCTTGGTACTATTCTTGCTGAGGCTCAGAGTTCAATACTGACTTGAAGGCTTGAGAAAGAAATGTCTAGCGTTCTCCCACCCTCCTGTATCCTTTCCTCCCAAACCTCGTTACTGGAACCAGAATTCCTCAACAAACCAGGAAATAGAAACTAGATTTGCAGTCCTCCAAAGCAAGACATTAATGTGAAAGTTCATTCTTTCTCCTTTACAGAGCCTCATTCCACACCGGTGAGAAGACTGCTGAACACAGGTCAAGAACCTGGAACAACAGGCATTGCTGGAATTTCCCTCTGCGCTAAAACTTTAGGTCAAAAGCTGCAGAGTTGCATCTCCAGTTTGCGGTCTATTCCATTATCATGCATTTAAAACACAAATGGGTACTTTCCTCGAGAGCTTAAATCATAATCGTCAGTTGCCTGCCTGTGTACCTCTTGTGCACCACGTACACAATGGTGCCCTTGGATGCCCTAAGATGGCTTCAGATACCCTGCAAGTTACAAACGGTTCAGTGCTACAATGTCATTGTTAGCAATAGAAGGATGCAGTTAGGCTCACAACTGCTGGGACCTGCCACTAAAAAGCTTGGGGTAAATCTTAAGACAAATTAATTGAACGCCTAGCTAGTATTTATGCTGGGTTGTCTGAGAATAGGTTGAGTCCTTGAAAATTTTGACACTTCGTGAAAACAGCCTCTCAAGTGAGGAGGTGGTGGCTCTGAAAAGAGCCTTTGGGGAAAGCACACGCCGAGAAAACCTTACGCCCTCTCCCCGCGGATGCGGCGGGCCAGCTGGATGTCCTTGGGCATGATGGTCACCCGCTTGGCGTGGATGGCGCACAGGTTGGTGTCCTCGAACAGACCCACCAGGTAGGCCTCGCTGGCCTCCTGCAGCGCCATCACGGCCGAGCTCTGGAAGCGCAGGTCGGTCTTGAAGTCCTGCGCGATCTCGCGCACCAGGCGCTGGAACGGCAGCTTGCGGATCAGCAGCTCGGTCGACTTCTGGTAGCGCCGGATCTCGCGCAGCGCCACGGTGCCGGGCCGGTAGCGGTGCGGCTTCTTCACGCCGCCGGTGGCCGGGGCGCTCTTGCGGGCAGCCTTGGTGGCCAGCTGCTTGCGCGGGGCCTTGCCGCCGGTGGACTTGCGGGCGGTCTGCTTGGTGCGAGCCATGACCTCAAAACTAAACGCAGTGGAAAGGGCCCGACTGAAGGCTTATTTATAATCAGAAGCTGAAGCTGATTGGACGAGAGTCCACTGGCCTACTCCCCTATAAAGGGATTGGTCCATTGCGCACGCGCGTACCCCCCCCGCCCCCCCCAACCCCGGCAATCCTGCACTTAGGTCTGAAATGTAGGTTTTAAAATCTTCACCCAGTGCCCCCGGCACTCGGGAAACTGAGGCAGGAAAATAGCTACTAAATGAACACCAACCTGAATTATATAGTGACAGGCCTTGTCTCAAAAAACTGTTTGCACATCCTTTGATACTTGGTGATCTACGGGCTGTTTCTTTATTTCTCAGGTATAGGTTGTTTCCTGCGAGCTTTTTCCGATAGACATAAGTGCTAGTGGCAGTTTTTCCTAAAAAGTACACTAAAGCAGGGTAAATAATATGGCGCGTAATGTGCCCACGCTATTACCGCTGGTAAGTAGTATGCTCTCAAATACTTTACTTTTATTTTGGTCCTTCAAAATTCAATACATTGTGTATGTCAATTTTTGGTGTACTGAAATTCCAAATCACCAGAAGGAAAATATTTGCTAATGGCCACCACCAGTGTCCATGCATATTTCAACCCTCAAAATGTATTCCAAATTTTTCATCGACAAAAATTTGTGAGGAATTCAAGGAGCAATTTAAGCGTCTAACTAGTTTCCCACCAAAAAACCCTATTGTCAAACATTTTAAATGCAAAGGAATGGCCTTAAGATTGTAATCAAAATTTGACTTAAATGAGATTTAAAAGAACAATTTCAAAACTTAAAGCAAAAACTACAGTATTTGAAATTTTTCAAACTTATGGAGGGATTATGAAGTTTGGGAGGAAAACTAAACAAAGACGTTCAAATTGGCAAATCGATTCTCCCACTCAGTGGTTTCTTCCAACCCAGTACACACAAAAGGACTGATTCTGGTGTGGAAAGCTATGGGTTAACTGTCAAACTGATTCTATTCAATGACTTACAAGGGGGAAAACCATCTATCACCCACAGTAAGGCTTAACACTTGGCTAGAGGAATACACAGCTAAAAAATGTTCAGTTCTTTAAAGACAGTGTGGGTGGCTCTGAAAAGAGCCTTTTTACTAGGTTTTCTTTTCAATGACTTATTTCCCCTTGGCCTTGTGGTGGCTCTCGGTCTTCTTGGGCAGCAGCACCGCCTGGATGTTGGGCAGGACGCCGCCCTGCGCGATGGTGACGCGGCCCAGCAGCTTGTTGAGCTCCTCGTCGTTGCGGATGGCCAGCTGCAGGTGGCGCGGGATGATGCGCGTCTTCTTGTTGTCGCGGGCCGCGTTGCCAGCCAGCTCCAGGATCTCGGCCGTCAGGTACTCCAGCACGGCCGCCAGGTAGACCGGGGCGCCGGCGCCCACCCGCTCCGAGTAGTTGCCCTTGCGGAGCAGCCGGTGCACGCGGCCCACGGGGAACTGCAGGCCGGCCCGGGACGAGCGGGTCTTGGCCTTGGCGCGAGCCTTGCCGCCCTGCTTGCCGCGTCCAGACATGGTGAACAGTCTCAGTAGCCGTTAGCAACTGGGTGGACCAGGAATGCCAGAGCTTGGGCCTTATAGTCTTCTCTGGGCGCGAAAAAGAACCCGTGCGATTGGCTGACTTCTGCCTCACATTTAGACCAATGAGAAGCGTTGGTGTCGATCTGTATTTCAATTGGACAAACTCCAGTTGACGTCACCGAAATATCAATCAATCAAAAGTGTGCTTTTTCTTGCCTCATTTAAATAACACCCTTATAAAAGGGCAAAGCCCAGAGGACTCAGTGTTGAGTTCCTGTTGTTCCTCTGTCACCATGCCTGAGCCTGCGAAGTCCGCTCCCGCCCCGAAGAAGGGCTCCAAGAAGGCCGTGACCAAGGCCCAGAAGAAGGACGGCAAGAAGCGCAAGCGCAGCCGCAAGGAGAGCTACTCGGTGTACGTGTACAAGGTGCTGAAGCAGGTGCACCCCGACACGGGCATCTCGTCCAAGGCCATGGGCATCATGAACTCGTTCGTCAACGACATCTTCGAGCGCATCGCGGGCGAGGCGTCGCGCCTGGCGCACTACAACAAGCGCTCGACCATCACGTCCCGGGAGATCCAGACGGCCGTGCGCCTGCTGCTGCCCGGGGAGCTGGCCAAGCACGCCGTGTCCGAGGGCACCAAGGCCGTCACCAAGTACACCAGCTCCAAGTGAGCGCGCGCACGGACCTCACCGCAACCCAAAGGCTCTTTTCAGAGCCATGCACATTTTCAGAACAGAGCTTGTTTGCACCCACAAGCAATGACTGTCAACTGTAACTGTCCTTGTTTAGGCCCGGGAATGCAGGAGCTCCTTTTTGCCTGTGCCTCCTGACTACTGGTGTTAAAAGTGTTGCACCCACTCCCGGCGTTAACATTACTTTTATCTTGGTATTCCAGGGTCCACAGTCTGATGGAGACTTACCTTGTCTTGTCAGTGATTGTTGTGGTGCGGTATTTTAAATCTTAACTGCTGAAGCTGTTAGAATGGGTTCTGTTCAGTAAGTCACCTCAGTTGTCCTTTTAGAGCTAGGGCTTGGCCATAGGTCTGAAAGTCGAGAATCATGTCTTAGAGCCCAGAACTCTGCATCTTAGAGGATAATGATGCTTGATGAAAATTTAGAGATGTAGTCAGACGCAGCTTAACCTGATTGAGTTCTATTTTCTCGGTTTTGTTTGGATTGAGTGTTTTGACAACAGATTTACCCATTTAGCTGTCTGTTCTTGAACTACCTGCATCTCACTGCCTCAACATCATGAGTATTGGAATTACAGGCCTATACAATCAGACTTGGTCTTAAAAGTCTCCAGCTAAGCACTCAGGGAAATAGAAAAACTTTTTTTCCGTTAAGAATTCTTAAGTGGTTTGTTATCTTCATAATTGTTTTCTGTTTCACCTTCATTGTCTGCTTATTACTTGATTGTAAGCGTGTGTGTGTGTGTGTGTGTGTGTGTGTGTGTGTGTATAAATATATACTTAGGGGTTGGGGATTTAGGTCAGTGGTAGAGCACTTGCCTAGCAAGCACAAGGCCCTGGGTTCGGTCCTCAGCTCCGGAAAAGAAAAAAAGGATATACTTAACATCGATATTCTACTGGTGTGATGGTTGAAAATAGATTTTGGAAGAAGAAAAAACTAAAGAGGTTCTTAATGTGACTTAGTTTGCAATTGTGTTTGAGTTTTTCAGAGCATAAAATACTAGATAAAGATTAATTCAAACATATTTTTATTTCTGTAGTCCTTTAGGCTAGTAAATGCAAATACGGTGTTGATTTAAGTGTGAATTTGAACAGCTTAAAGGTAGTTGAATATCAATGAAATGCTAGCACACCACAGCTGGAAGAATTGTTAGCTGTGGTATAACTAACGAGATCTTAATAAAAGCCTCACCATTTTCCCTATTCATCTCCATTAATCTCTATAGTATCTTGAGGAGCAAATTGTCTTCCTTCCTTGAAAGTTGAAAAAATTAAAATGATGCAATTGAAGCTGCAGTCTAAATCCAGTCTTGTGTGAGGTGAGCTCGAACTGTGAAATACCCTCCAAAATATGATCCTGCAAAAGGACTACTTACTACATTATAAAATGAACGTTTTAAATTATCCCAGAATGTAATACAGTCTCTTCATTTGTTTCTTCATTTGGGTTTGGGTTTTCTGGGGATGGTTGTTTGGTTTGGGTTTTGAATTTTGTGTACGTGTGAGAGAGACCAGGTCTTGCTCTGTAGCAAGGATGAAGGAGAAACCTCCTTCTTCATCTAGTCATGTCCACCAGCTACAGTTTGGAGTTAGAAGAATTTCCGACTGAATTCCTGAGAAGGAGGGTAAACTTTCCTTCTCTACTTCTGAGTGTTCCATGATTAAGTAGATAATGGTAACCAGATAAACCAAAGAAAAGTGTGTACATGTATTACATGGAAGAAAAATGACTACTCTGAACTTAAGAAGTTCGCATTCCTTCCTAGGTAGGATGGAGATGAACTAGTGGGAAGTAGGTGATCTGGGGACTGTCCTGGGGACAGCCACTTGCAACAAGTCTATTTGAGCAGGACGTTGACCTTCAAGTCTCTTCTGACACAGTCTCTACTTGAGATGTTTCTGGAAGACAGTCATTTTGCAGTCAGGTCTGGACATTTGTCATTGGTCATTTAAGGGAAATTCAAATCAAGTCCCTCCCTGAATTTGCTGTTTCTCAAATGCCCTCAGTTTGCAATACAAAGGGCATAATTTGGGGTAGCGTTAAGCAAATTCCTTTACTTCATGTATGTATATGAAAAGACAAACACTTCCATTTGGGCACATACTGTTAGTCTCAGGGGCCCCTTGAAAAGAAACACACCTCACTCTCCTCGGGACTCACAGCATAAGAAGTTCCCTTAGTCTTTAGAGAGCCCCAGCTCAGGTGCTACCAGGTCCTTGGCTTTGACACAGAAAAGAATAATCTCGATGTCCCACAAAGGAACGAGCATGAGGCCAAAGGGGACACATCTCTTTAAGGCAATTTTTTTTTAATTTTTTATTTTTTGAAAGAGTTCACCAGGCAGTGCTAGAGGATTGAATCATAGCACATAAGAGTGTAAGCTGCTGTAGTCTCCATAAAGAGCTCCAGGCCAGCAAGTGCTATAGTTAATGAGCCTTCCATGTATGAGAGAGGAGAGAGGAGGAAGAGAGAGGAGAGGAAAGAGAGCAGGCGGATCAGACCCGGGCTAACTAGCAGGAAGGTACAGGAAGCTCTTGGTTGTTATTATAACGTAAGTGGTGAGTGTCTTCTGTCCTGGCTCGGATCCTACCTCACAGTCTCTGAGATCGGCTAGTTTAAAGGGAGTTGGTGCAAAGGAACAGAAAGAAAGAGGAAGCCTTCTTGCTCCCAACCATCAAGTTCTGGGAATATTGTGTAAACAAAGAGTATTTTTTCCTTATAAGAGAGATTAAAAGATTTGTGTAAAGTTTTATAAGGTGGGAAACATTAAAGGAAGAAGACATTTAGTGGACTGGAGGTCCTTGGTAAGCTAGTTACTTTTGATAGAAAAAAAAATTTTTTCTTTCAAAATTGTAAGCCACCATTGAATAAGATGAGGGTTATTAGAAAAAGAAAAAAAACTACTTAAACCAGGCGGTGGTGTACACGCCTTTAATCCCAGCACTCAGGAGGCAGAGGCAGCAGATCTCTGTGAGTTCGAGGCCAGCTTGGTCTAGAGAGTGAGCTCCAGGACAGCCAGGGCTGCCCAGAGAAACCCTGTCTCTTTCTTCTTTTTTCTTTACAGTAGTGGTAGTAGGATTAAGAAAACAGGAGCTTGGAAAAAGAATGAAACACCCCAAATGCATGGGTGTGGACTTCTGTCTTGAGAGCTGTGTATCTTGTTGTGTCTCTCAGCATTTTCTAAATATTCCTACTTTTCCCTGGTAACTTGGTTGAAGTTAACACACATGATTTAAGTTCTAATCTTAACTGCTGATATTGACTCTCAGATCACATATAAAACAGTAAATATAGCTATATGTGTTGAAGTTAGGCTATGTCCTATTTTAGTTACTTTGTGAGCACCAAAGTTACATTTGTAAGCTTTAATTACTGTACCTTAAGGAACCTATGAAACAAACATGTCTCTGATCTGCAAGCCCCTTGCCTAAGAACAGATAGTTCCTGAAATGCTGGAGGCTGTTGTTTATGGGAGATCACAAGCCACATGTTCCTGAAATGCTGGAGGCTGTTGTTTATGGGAGATTACAAACCACATGTTCCTGAAATGCTGGAGGCTGTTGTTTATGGGAGATCACAAGCCACATGTTCTCACTCCCCTAAACACGTTTGTTTGCCCCATCTGCACTGATGTGCTTGATCACATGTGGGCGGGAGGTTCACAGGCAGGAAATACTTCTGATTGGATGTCGGTGGGAGGTATGACAGGACATATACGTGGCCCTGATTACATCAGATGAGAAATACTGATGTCACTGTACACCCTGAGTCAGGGGCCATTTTCTGGAAACTCAGAGATAGACTTGGCCAGAGGCCATCCACCTGGCTAGTATTTAATTAAAGGTTATTTCAAATTTAGTTTTAAACTGTGGTAGTGGTCTTATTCTCGATCTGTGGGGTTAACAACTTCATAATGTATAAAATAGTGTTCTTTCAAGTTGTGCCTTACCACGGTAAACTTCACTTTACAATCAGCTTCGGACTCCATCTGGAGAGAAAAAGATGATGGAGACCCTGTGTAGACCCAGAAACAACACCACTGGGCAGGCCCTGCGCATCCCGCACACTGAACGATGACTTACCCCTGGAAACACGATAGATTTCATGGGGAAAAAATGGAAACAATGGAGGCACAGGGGTGTATTGAAATCATGCCTAGGAAACCATGCTCAAGAACTCAGTCAACACATGGATGAAGAAATGGGTTAACTCCCTTGCCTGGACACCACAGAGCAATGCAGACCTAATGGTGAGAGGACATGGCCCCAATCCACCCATCATCTACTGCCTCTGAGATTCTGCTCAGTGCCTCAGTGTGGAGGTCAACGTGGTCGACCTGTTCACTACTCTGGACCTGAACCTGGCACTGTTTCCTGCTCCTGACCTGGTTAAGTCTGTCAGTTCAAAGCCTAATTCGGCAGCTTTGCCCTCAAACCTGACTCCAGCAGCTCCCTCCTGCAATCACCATGGTTGGGCATCTTCTCCACATCCCAGACCCTGTTCTGAACTCCACTGGTTTTGTAAGCAGTATATATGTATATAGATGTGTAGATGGGTGTAGGGCACTCCTGCTGAGCTCCTGGCCTGGTTCCTGAGAGCAGCACCTAGCCCTAATCCTTCCTTTGTTTAACCACACCTTTTGTTTCTCTTTCCTTTTGTTTCTCCTCTCACCCTATGTGAATCTTATCTGAGAGTCAAGGATCAGAGAGTTCCCCAAGGATCAAAGGCCTATGCAAAACTTGGTCCAGGAAACCCTGAAAACCTTGGTACCTGAGAAATGAAGTAACTTGCACTTGGCATTTGGTCTCTGGGAGCTCCTTTTAGGGTGCTTTGAAGGTACGGAAATTAACTGGCTAAACTGTAGTAGAGAGTAAATAAAAATACCCAAGGCGAAGGGAAAGTGCTTCAGTGCCCACTAGGGAACTATTCAGTCCTGCAATAGGCTGAGGAAAAAATCAGAGACAGTTCAATGTTTTGAGTAAGTTTGTGAGTTTATGTTGTGACACACTCCCGGCGATTTTCAGCTGCAGGGGCCTTACCTAACTGAAATCCGAGAAACAGCTTGAGGAACCTACAGCTGTGACTGGACACAGAGGCCTGACCACCAACTGCTGGTCCACGCGCTCCTTACAGCAGTCTGAGAGGAGAGCGCATCTCTTTCTTAAGGTGGATTGCCTTCTCCTTAGACATTTATCACTACTCAGATCCTGTTATCCAGTCCTAGGACACATAACGTGACCATTCTTTCTCAAACAGGGGGAAATTGGCATTCTTAAAAATGCACACATGTATTCTTTCCCAGGAATAAGGAGACACCAGGAATCTGCCCTTCCTCACCCACACCAGAGCATGGGTCCTAGCAACTGAAGAGACTTCCTGCAGTATTATTTCTGACCGTGTGCCTGCTTGGACATGTAAGCTCACATTTCTGAGGACTGAGAACAGGCGCTGCTTGTGAAGGTGTGTGTTAGGCCAGACTGCGGGTGTGTGTGTGTGTGTGTGTGTGTGTGTGTGTGTGTGTGTGTGTGTGTGTGTGTGTGTGGTGGTGAATCCTAGGAGACATTTTCAGTGGAGCTCTACTGCCCCCTCGAGGCATGTGTTGACAATACATGGATGTTTTGCCTCTCAGGAGCATAAAATTGACTTTGCAAGGTCAGAGGCTAAAGTCCTGAAGAGCCAGGACAGTTCTGCCACATGGAAAGATCCAGAGGCCCTCCCAGATCTGGTGAACATTTTGTCAGGTTTTCTGGGCATCCTGTCTGGCAGTGAAATCCTTGCTCACCTGTGCCCTTCTCCTGAAGCATCCTCTCAAATGCAGTGCAGGACCTATTATGACTTTTTCGTTTATTCTGAAATGAAGGTTCAGAGCTTCACACTGGTGTCCTGGAGGACTCATTTTCCCCATCTTGAGCTATCACACAGCGACTCTGACTCTCTGTAGGAGGTCACCATAGTGGTGGGTTGTCTGTCTGTCTGAGAGTCCCAGCACACTGTCAACATCAGTTGTCAGGTATGTGTGGACAGGTGGGATGTGAACTCAAGCCACTTTCCAGTTGAGTCTGCAAATCTCACAGATTCCAGTTGTGTTCTGTCCTAATCACTGACCTCAGAATCCAGGATTATGATACAAATTCATCCGGGATTATGAGACATGCTGGTTTTATGTCACCAAGTTTTGGATTGACATGTAATGGAATAGTAACCAGAAGAAATCCCCAAACAGGAATTTTATCTAAATATTCACTGTGTGTTGCCTAGTGGTACTGCTCTACACACAGACACACACCCACACCCACATACCCTGCTCTTCTTCTTCCCCACCATGGATCAGCGACCTTCTGTGGCTGCAGACCCCTGCTGGGATTACTTAACAATTTGTCACATATCTCCCCAAATGATGCCTGTTTCAATATTGTTGACTCTGGGTCTGCAAGAGTAGAATGCAATGTGAAAAATATTTTTAAAAATTAAGCATATGAGTATAATTTGAACTAAGAACATGTCAATACACATCGTGTAGTATTATTTTTAAAAAACCATTATTTTTAAAAATAATTTTATTAATCTTATGAGCATTTCATACAATACATTTTGATCACATTTACTTCTTCCCACTCCCCATAACTTTTTACAAATCCACTTCCACCTCCATACTCCTGAAATTTTGTGTGCCCACTTTAAAATCTAACCCATGGAGCCCAATGTCTACCACCCATGTGCTCCTGGGTGTGGGGCCATCCTTTGGAGTGTGGTCAATCTACCAGGGTACACACCCTTAAAGAAAAATGTCTCCCTCTCCCAGAAGCTATCAATGGCTCATACCTCCTTAGGGTGAGGGCTCATGAGCCAAATCCAATAAGAAAATGGTTGGTTTTCCCCATACTAGTTGTGCCCTGGGTATATCTCGCTGTACAAGTCGGTTCTTACCATCAAGTTGTGATGGGCAACCAAAAGCAATAGCAATAACTGTACTTTTTTTTTTTGGGGGGGGGGTGTCTGCAGTATACCTCTGCCCAACAACTCAAGTAGAGGTATCCCACGTCTGGCACTAGGTCTTTTATTTTTAGACAAGTATGGCTTCTGGTAGGAGCATCATTCCCTCTGTAGGGGGGCAGCTCCAATTTCGTTCTTTTCTGTAAGACCCACTTTGCCTTAATGAGTAATTGCTGTGGGATGTCTTTCTGTACACTGTGAATATGTGCTGTTCCACTTGCTTGATAAATAAAGCTGCATTGGCCTGTGGCAGGGCAGGATGGAGCCAGGCAGGAAAATCCAAGAGAGATAGTGAAAGGAGACAGGAGAGTAAGGGAGACACCAGCCACTGCCCCAGGAGCAACATGTAATGGTACACAGGTAAAGCCACAGAATGCGGGGCGATACATAGATTAATAGGTATGGGTTAATTGAAAATGAAAGAGCTAGCCAGCAAGAAGCCTGCCATAGGCCATACAGTTCATAATTAATATAAGCCTCTGAGTGAATATTCTATAACGGGACACAGGGAAACTCCATGTAATATTTACTTATTTTTTCTGCTGTAGAATTGGCTTCTTTGATTATAAAGCTCCCTGCAAACAGCATGGTTTTCACCCTTAACTGCAGCTAAAGTAACGAGGTCCATAACTACAGTGTCAAAGTGACATTTCCCTGTGGACTTCTGCAACTACCCCTGTGGCCTTGAGTCAGACGTTTTCCCTAAGTCACAAATGGCCTAAAAGTTGTGACTTTGGCCTCATTTTGTAGAGGCAGAGGAAGATATGAGGGCCACATTTTGGAGGGATAGATGCATCTGCTTAGTCATGCCTGAGGATTTTCTTCTTTCTCTTCTCTTCCGGTGACAGTTCCTACACACGTGAAAGTCTTCTATTACAAATCATAAGGTCATATTTTATGTCCATCCAAACACTGAGATCCTGGGTCAGAATCCTTGACAACCTGAACTGTGTTAAAATTTCCAAGTTCTCTCTGAGTGAATTGTAGAGAATAGCATTGTGGAATTCAATGTTATATGCCCTCAAATGTGTTTTTGCTTTTAAATTTAAATTTAATTCCCCCCCTTCAGAATTAAAGAGCAAAGAGATAGAATTTGGTTGCAATATTGTGGAAATAAAATATACATATTATTTTAACTCTTTCTAGCCTCTAACCATGATTCCAAAATTAAAAGGACATATAGTAGAAATTCCAACAAGGTTAATTGCAGATACAAGTACATGATTGTAGTTGGCATACTTAGATCCTCAAATTTTTATAAAGAAATCGAGAACTGCAGTGTATTTGGGAAATAGAGAATTGCAGTGTATTTGGCTATTGCTGAGCCAAGTTATAATCAGATTACAAAACTAGGATAATGATCCTTAGTAATCAGCCCTTTTCATTATAATTTTTTAGGTTTTAGAATTTCCCTTATAGTCCTCAGATACAAGCATCCTGATTAAAGCCTACTTGGTACATTTGATTATTGGATCTTTCATTTTTATTTATATCTATCTGTGTGAATGTATGCCACGTGTGTGGGTGCCCTAGGTGAGAAGTGGGTGTTGGGTGCCCCGAAGCAGCTGGAGTTACAGGTGATTCAAAGACACCTGACGTGGGTGCTGGGAACCGAAGCAGGGACCTTGTGAAAAGGTCGGCTTTGGCGGCAACAAGAAAAACATTAAAAGATGTGCTTTAGTATCTTGAAAAATGGTTAAGTGGGAGAAAGTGAGACTTATTGGACGTTTGGGGAAGCAAAACAAAACCGGTGATGCCTTCTATTCTTTGCGGGTGTGTGAGGTGCTGTGTATCTATTCCACTGAGGATTACCCAGTGGGTAATAGAGCTAGGGCCTAAGAGTAGTCTCTTCCCATTCCTAGGCCAACCTAGGTTGTAAGCTTCCTTTTTCAGTTCTTACACCTGCATCTTGCTAGGTAACAAGTGAAAAAGCATCTCGATGAATATCTTTCTCGATTAAGATATTTACACTTGTGAGCCTACACCAAGCATCCTCTTATCCTGGAAATATAGACATCAACGCAGGGGGCCACTCGCCTGCAATACTCCCTGGTCGAGTCCTAGAACAAATTAAACCGGATACACGGAAGGTAAATCGCTGTCGACAAGGCTCGAAGCCCAAAGGCCCTTCCTGGGCAGGAGCACGGACTGACCCTTCAAGTCAGTATTTGCTTAGTGCCTGCGTTGTCAATTTTGGATCTCACTGCCAACAGCATCCCCTTTAAGGAAAAGGAACGCAGTTGCCTTACCCGCCGACCACCCTTTGCTTTGCAAAGTTTTCAGCTTGGTCCAGAAACGAAACTTCAGAGTAGGGACTTACCTGCTGCTTCCAACGCAGTCCTCGTTTCCCCCACTTGGAGAGGCAGACGAGGTTGAGGGTCGCGCGGGGACCCTTGGGGACCCCAGTACCGGGAAAACCTGGGCAGGGTATCACAGGAGGCTTACCAAAGACTAAAGTTTGCCAAACGTCCAGGTTCCCAAACCTGATGCCGTGTGCGAACAGCCTTTTCCGCTGAAAGTGTGGGTGGCTCTGAAAAGAGCCTTTGGGTTGCGGTGAGGTCCGCCGCTCACTTGGAGCTGGTGTACTTGGTGACGGCCTTGGTGCCCTCGGACACGGCGTGCTTGGCCAGCTCCCCGGGCAGCAGCAGGCGCACGGCCGTCTGGATCTCCCGGGACGTGATGGTCGAGCGCTTGTTGTAGTGCGCCAGGCGCGACGCCTCGCCCGCGATGCGCTCGAAGATGTCGTTGACGAACGAGTTCATGATGCCCATGGCCTTGGACGAGATGCCCGTGTCGGGGTGCACCTGCTTCAGCACCTTGTACACGTACACCGAGTAGCTCTCCTTGCGGCTGCGCTTGCGCTTCTTGCCGTCCTTCTTCTGCGCCTTGGTCACGGCCTTCTTGGAGCCCTTCTTCGGGGCGGGAGCGGACTTCACCGGCTCAGGCATGATGCGAGAGGAACAGAAACTCAACACTGAATCCTTTGGGCTTTGCCCTTTTATAAGGGTGTTATTTAAATGAGGCATGAAAAAGCACACGTTTGATTGAATGATATTTCGGTGACGTCAACTGGAGTTTGTCCAATTGAAATACAGATCGACACCAACGTTTCTCATTGGTGTAAATGAAAGGCAGAAGTCAGCCAATCGCACGGGTTCTTTTTCGCGCCCAGAGAAGACTATAAGGCCCAAGCTCTTGCAGTCCCGGTTCACCCAGTTGCTAACGGCTACTGAGATTTCATCATGTCTGGACGCGGCAAGCAGGGCGGCAAGGCTCGCGCCAAGGCCAAGACCCGCTCGTCCCGGGCCGGCCTGCAGTTCCCCGTGGGCCGCGTGCACCGGCTGCTCCGCAAGGGCAACTACTCGGAGCGGGTGGGCGCCGGCGCCCCGGTCTACCTGGCGGCCGTGCTGGAGTACCTGACGGCCGAGATCCTGGAGCTGGCTGGCAACGCGGCCCGCGACAACAAGAAGACGCGCATCATCCCGCGCCACCTGCAGCTGGCCATCCGCAACGACGAGGAGCTCAACAAGCTGCTGGGCCGCGTCACCATCGCGCAGGGCGGCGTCCTGCCCAACATCCAGGCGGTGCTGCTGCCCAAGAAGACCGAGAGCCACCACAAGGCCAAGGGGAAATAAGTCATTTGACCCAAGCCACCTAAAAGTCACACCAAAGGCTCTTTTCAGAGCCATCCACGGTGTCTTTTAAAGCGCTGGACACTTGCACAAGACTGTGGCATTTTGTGCAGTTTATACTAGTGAGACATTTTCCTTGCAACCAAAGTCCTAACCCAACCTTTGATTTATGTCCCGGTCGAGTGTTGTGGCGTATATGGACCTGTGTTTAAAAACAAGTTTTGAGCCATCTAGGTTTTTTTCCCTGAAAGCTTTATTTTAGCACCAGTCATTACACAAGAAAATTACATCTATAACTGCGGGGTTATTAATGACAGTCTCCTGGTAGTCACTCAGATGGACACTTTCATTTTCAAATTCACGAGCTGGACTTCCTCTAATTTGTCTTTCGACCAGGTTTCAGTGTGTAGCCCTGGCTGTCCTAAAGACATCCTCCTGCCTCAGCCCCTGGAGTGCCGGCCACCGCACCTGCAGATCCGGTTTCTCTGTAGCCAGGGCTGAGACCAAACTGGCCCGGTTCTGCCTCTGAGGTCCGGGATCACAGGCGTGCGCCACCGCCGCCCTGCTGTGTAGTCCAAATACATGCACACATACATACATACATACATACATATATACATTTCTAGCATTAAATTATTGCGTCCTTAGATTTATATCTTTGAAGTTAAAAGGCATGGTTATGCCCAAATAGTGGAAAGAACATGAATGTAAGTGCTACAATGTTTCCCTCTGTATATTCTCGAATACATTTTGTTTTATGAGGACACCGTAGGGATCACATTAAAGGAAAATGGTAAAAAGCTCTTTAAAAACTCTCAGACGCTGCGAGTGCTCACCTGACTCTTCATGCAGTACTAAAGGAAAACGTTAAGTGTGGGGAGATGAGGAAGTTAGACGGAATTTCCATTTCAATCCGTAGCGTTCGAATTGCGCGGAGGGCCCCTCCCCCTAGCCACCAGCAGTTCCCGCCACTGCGCTTCCTGTTTTCACTCCGGTCCGCGCGTTCCCTATAAGAGCGAACTGCTGCTCCGGCTATGGCATCAGTCGGATTCCTCTCCCTCTGTAGTCATGTCAGGTCGCGGCAAAGGCGGGAAGGGCCTGGGCAAGGGCGGCGCCAAGCGCCACCGCAAAGTCCTGCGCGACAACATCCAGGGCATCACCAAGCCCGCCATCCGCCGCCTGGCCCGGCGCGGCGGCGTCAAGCGCATCTCCGGCCTCATCTACGAGGAGACCCGCGGGGTGCTGAAGGTCTTCCTGGAGAACGTGATCCGCGACGCCGTCACCTACACGGAGCACGCCAAGCGCAAGACCGTCACGGCCATGGACGTGGTCTACGCGCTCAAGCGCCAGGGACGCACGCTCTACGGCTTCGGCGGCTGAGCTGCTCCGCCTCCCGCTTCTTTCTCTAACGGCCCTTTTCAGGGCCACCCACTTCATCTTCTAAAGACTGCAACATTGCTTTCTAAGCTCCCGACGTCAGGCCTTTGTGCGGCACGCGGCTCTGTCGCCTGCGGACTGCATCCCTCGTTCAGCGCCTCCCGTGCTCGGGTGTGCGGTTTGTATCTCCCGTCTTTAGTGAAGTTCAATGTCAGACGGGCTCGGGACAGTTAAGCCTGGGAGTGGTGGGTGCTCTGCCCGCTCTGGGTACAAATGCACTTCACTTTCTCTACTGTTGGTTCTGTCTGCTGCTGTCTGAAATAGCTGAGCTTTTCCGCTGCTCACTGGCAAATTTCTCCTGCCTTGGAATTCTTTAGTTGGCAGAGAAAACGAGCCCACCCAGACCGTTCGGCCTGTGTCGGCATGGCTGCGTGGTTGGGAGAGATTCTATGTTGGGGTCGAACAGCTCGCCTCACTTTGTCCGTGTGTGGGGGATGGGAAGGGAGGTCTGTGCAGTGCTCAAGCTGGTGACGTCGCCTTACGCTACACTAGACGCCAAGGTCTTGTGCCTTTGGCATTTCCTCCTTCACTGGCTCCCATGTTCACCATGCAGCCACATTCCTGTGCTTGTTCTGCAGCTGGAGGAACTGTTTGAAAAGCTTGAGGAAGTGTGGCCCTGGAGAGGTGGGTACTGGGGGTAGACGTTGAGGTTTTGTTTTGGTTGGTTGGTTGGTTTTGGTTTTTGTTTTGATTGGAGATAGGATTTTTCTATCTAACAGCTCTGGCTCTTCTGGCCCTCACTTTGTAGACCACACTGGCCTTGAACTCACAGCGCTCTGCCTGCCTCTGCCTCCCAAGTGCTGAGGTCAAAGCTGTGTGCCACCACTGACCATCAGGCTTTGACATTTCAAAAGCCCAAGCCATTCTCCGTTACAGTTGCCTCTGCCTCCTACCTGTGGATCAGATGTAAGCTCTAAGCTACCACTCTAGTGCCTGCCCGCCTGCTTGCTCCCATGATGACCGTGAACTCAAACCCTCTGGAGCCATTAATCCCAATAAACATTTTTTTTTTAATAAATTGCCTTGGTCATGATGTCTCTTCACAGCAAAAGAAAAGTGACTAAGACAATGAATATTGAGTATTCCCTACATCTCATGCATGTTTAGATCCTGATATTTCATGTGTGTCTTATGAATGCTGATCTTTTGGTAAATATCACCATGCACGACTTACTCCTTATCTATGCCTGGCACATTTTAGAACATTTTTTTTTTACCTATCACATTTGTTTCTCAGTAACAGAACTACAGGATTTCAAATAGTACCAGGAAGGTGTATTTTCAAATGTCAGGAAACCAAGACCATGAATTGTTCCAAATATGATACAATCCTGGAACAGATGCATAACAGTATGGTACAGTAGTCTAATCTTTTGCTCTATTCTATTTTAATGATAGGGTTGTCAAACAATAAAGAACTTGATTGTTTTAAAATGTTTTATTATTGTGTGTGCAAGATATGTATGCTGAGCTAGGGGAAATCAACCTTAAGGAGCCACTTTCTCTCCCTCCACTTTTCTGTGGGTGTCAGGGGCTGAACTCACGTCAACATGGGTGTGTAGTAAGTGCTTTGCCTTTGTTGTTGTTGTTGTTGTTGTTGTTGTTGTTTGAGACATAGGGTCTCACTATGTAGCTCTAGTGTCGTGGAACTCACAAAGCAAACCAGGATGGACTCACAGCGATCCACCTGCCTCAGGTTCCCAACTGCTGGAAGATTAAAGATGTGTGCCACTATGCAGAACTGGAGCAAGTACTCTCACCATCCAGTCATTTGGCCTGCCTAGCACTTGCTTGTTCTAATGAATGATTCATTCATTCATTCTAATCCATGGGAACAAATTCATAAGTAATGGTACTTAACAAAACCCTTTGTGTGAAGTCCACTCACTGCCATTCTGTTACTATGTGGACAGGGCCAGTGATATAAATCATATATTTTCTTAATTTAAAAAAAAGTTTATTGTGCTTTGTAGATGAAATTCTAAACAGTGTTAGTAAATAAGAAACACAGAGCCAAATACAGGGGTAATAGCCGAAGAGATCAGAGAATTAGCGAAGAGCCACTGACTACCCTTTAGTTTATCACCAAGCCGTGGTTTCCCACATGAGAGCTTCCTGTCTGACTTGTGTTTTTATTGCTTTTCTATTCTGCCTTCTTATTGGCTCTAAGCCCAGCCACATGACTTCCTGCCTGTCTATATAGACCTCCAGGTCTCTATGGTTGGTACTGGGATTAAAGGCTCCTGTCACCATGCTTGGCTGTGTCCTTGACCACACAGCGACTCTGCCTGCCATGTGATCAGATTAAGGACATGTGCTACCACCGCCTGATTCCTGTTTCTGGCTATGTGACCCCTGATCTCCAGGCAAACTTTATTTATTAACATACAAATAAAATCACATTTCAGCACAATTAAAATATCACCACAATAAGCCGGGCGGTGGTGGCGCACGCCTTTAATCCCAGCACTCGGGAGGCAGAGCCAGGCGGATCTTGTGAGTTAGAGGCCAGCCTGGACTACCAAGTGAGCTCCAGGAAAGGCGCAAAGCTACGCAGAGAAACCCTGTCTCGAAAAACCAAAAAAAAAAAAAAAAAAAAAAAAAAAAAAAAAAAATCACCACAGTGCTTTATATGGACGAATGTTTTATGTGAATGTATGTGTGTACACCACATGTGCCTGGTGTTTTGTGGGGCCAGAGAGGGTGTCAGACCCTGGACCTAGACTCACAGAGGCTTGAGAGCTGCCATGTGGGTCTCTGAGAACTAAGCTTGGGATTCCCTGGAGGAGCAGTCAGTGCTCTTAACCCCCTCACTGAGCTGTTTCTCCGTCCCCCAAATCACAGATTCCCTACACAGTCATTGCTCTTTCTTTCTTTTCCTTCTGTAACAGGGCCCGGACCTTGGCAGGCCCTGAGACCTCAGCAGAGCTGACTCCATGGTGGAAGAACCATTCAGACTCTAGAGCTCGGCACACAGATAGCACCGCCTGCCGAGACTAAAACAAGGGCCTAGTCCATCACAGTCCACAGTTCTGGGAAAGTCTCTAAATGTGCTAACCTTACCTTTTGGCTTCTGTAGTTCTGCTTCTGGCTAACTGTTCTCGTTAACTGAAGCATGTCAACCCAGAACATGGTTTTTATGCTTAAAAGCTCACCCTGAGAAAGTCTTGGAGCTACATTGGGATCCTGAACAACCAGTGTATTAGTTGGCTAGGTAATGAAGACTTTTCATTGGCTTAAACCCATGTCTGAGCGGTCTTCTTTGGGGAATACCCCACAATACCTTCCTTTCTTCCTGTCTTTTTTTTTTTTCCTTTTAGAATGGGTTTCTCACTATGTAGCCTTGGCTGGCCTTGAATTTACTTTGTAGATCAGGCTGGCCTCGAACTCAGAGAAGTCCACCTGTCTCTGCCTCCCAGGTGCTGGGATTAAAGGCATGCAGCATCACTCCCAGCCAAAGTCATTGTTCTTAAATCCCAGACATGTCGGACGAAACTTCACAGGATGTTTTTCTAAAGCTGGAGAGGACAATTTGAAAATGAAAGCAACCTGATGTATGTTGGTCCAGGAGGCCTGCATCAGCATGGCGAGCTTAGTGATGAGGGGTCAGCTCATTCCTGATCAAACAGACATTCTTGGGCTGATCTTGGGGGAAGCACTGTCTCCATTATGACCTACAAAACTAAAACTACCTCAAAGGTTGAGTGTGACGAGCATCTCTTATACTCTCATTTTGATTCTCAGGAAAACTAAATTACAGGTAAGAACTTTGTGGGATAGGTGGGCCTTTTGATATATATGGAAAAGAAGATTCATTTGTTGATGACAGAACAGAATTTGTCTGGTTAATTTCCTATGTGAGTGGACATTATCGTTATGAAGAAGAGCAGTGCTCTCTATATAGGTGATACAGGACCAGCAGTGGGGACGGTGACAACCTTCCCAAGACTTCTGACAGATTCCCAAAGCCATTGCAAAGACAGAAGGAAAACACAACAAACAAACAACAACCAAACGCACAGAATTAACCTGCTGGCATTTTCATATCGCTCCATGTTACGAATACAAGGATTGTTATCAGGCTCTGGTTGTAGCTTGGGTGGAAGAGTGTTTGCCCAGCATGCACGAAGCCCTGAGGTGGCACACAGCTGTAATCCCAGCACCCTGAAGGTGGAGGCAGGGGGATCAAGACTAAGGTTGTGGCCTCTAGTGGTTAAGAACATGTACTGTTCTTGCAGAGGGCCTAGGTTAGATTCCCAGCAGCCATGGAGAGGAGAGGAATCTCACAACTGCCTATAACTGTAGTCCTGATCAGGGGAGCCAGTCGCTCTACCAGCCATAGGCACTTGCACCACCACCCCACACATAAAAATAGAAGAAAAAGTCGAATTTTTGTTACGTTGGCTGCTTATCAATTCATCAATAGCCTGGGATGTTTTTAATGAATGAATGAATCAATAGCACTATTTAATCCATTTTAAAAGTGGATAAACTTTGTGTGTGTGTGTGTGTGTGTGTGTGTGTGTGTGTGTGTCTAAGCTTTTATATTGTGTGGAGTGCACTGCACATTAAGAGAAATATCTACCAGACTTCTTAACCTTATTCAAAAATATTGACTTTTGTCATCAATCCCCCCTTTTTATTTTAATAATTTTACTATTATTATTTACATCCTGACCATAGATAGATTCCCCTCCCTCCTCTCCTCCCAGTGTCTCCCTCCTCCTAACTCTCATTTGTGCCCCAACTCTCCATAGCAGGCTTTTCCAGTGGGGCCACCAACCAGTTCCCAAATCATGACATGGAGACTTATTATTAGTTTTGAATGCTCAGCCCAGCTCGGGCTCATTTCTGGCATTTGCCTTTGGGCTTTTTTTTTTTTTTTTTTGCCTTGGGGCTTTTTAATCTTTCTTTCCTATAAGACAAATTTCTAAATCGTCTTACTAATAAAATACCTGGAGCCAGATATTAGGGTAAAAATTGAGAGATCAGGGAAGCAGAAAGAAGCCAGCCACGTTCTTACCACTAGAAATCCTCAGCCAAAAAGAGAGAGCTACTTCCTGTACACCCACACCTGTATGCTTTTCTGTCCCTGCCCTCTTACTTCCTCTCTCCGCCTAGCTACATACATCACTTCCTGTCTGTCTATCTGGACAGACCTCCAGATATCCATAGTTACTGCTGAGATTAAAGGCATGAGCCACCATATATGGCTCTGGTCCCAGTGTGGCCTTAAACTCACAGAGATCCGGATGGATCTGTGCCTCCTGAATGCTAGGATTAAAGGTGTATGCTATTAAACATTGCCTGACTTCTAATATGACTACAAGTCGGATTATTATACATGACTAACTACCAAACTACATTTCTTAGTTATGCATTACATTTTTAAATGAGCTGCATAAGCACAATGTCCCAAACAATAGTAGAAACACACAATATAACAAAAGTAACTTTAAATTTGTGTCAATATACCAAAGTTCATATCTAATGAAGAGTATTGGGGTCCAGCCCCTTAATAGCCTTCTCCCAGAGTTCCAGAAGAGATACTACCAGTGGCAGATTAATTAATCCGAGGGATACTCTAATAAATTTATGTACACGAAACTCTTAGTCCATTCACTTTATTCTTCTGAGTCAGTTCTCTCTCTGCATAGCTTCTATTCTGCTCTTTTGTCTAGCTCCTTTCTCACGTGATTTCTCTCTACATGTTCCTGCTCTTCCCTCTATGTGCTATCTTAACTCTTTCCTCTAGTTCTGACTCATCCAGTTCTCATCCATCTAGTCCTTTCCCATCTTAGCTCCTCTCCCAATAATTTCTGAAAGGTTTGTTCTTAAAATGTCTGGGAAGTTTCTCAGATAAGATATTTTCGTCTGGAGATAGTTCTGTCCAGATGTTGCTAATGATGATAATTACAGGGAGGCTTGAAACTGAGGTTCTGACTGTGTTATTGCTGTCAGCACAGAAGGTTATCTAAATATTCCCTTATTGGAGGGGAAATTGTGCCCAATGAATGATCAAAACACACTGTTCTTTGGAAAGAGAATTGAATTGAAAAGCTACAATAGCAAATAAGAAATTCATTGCAGGAAAAGTTAATATCTAAGACCTAATATAACCAACACTCCTTGAGCCTTGGCTTTACCTCTAGAAGGCCCTTGGCTTCTTCCAGGTATTAGCTTGTCATAATCAGCTGAAATCTTACTTCATAATTTTATGGCTCCCAGCATATACCAATGTACAATATTTGAGATGAATAGTTGTCCTTTTATCCTATATTCCTACGTCCTCACTAAACATCCATAACCCACCAAATGACTGAAAAAACCACCTAACCCACCTCTTTGGAATATTCTCTAGACTACTTTGTGTTGTCTATGGATGATGGCATTTTTTTTAGAGAACCTGAGAAAATTAAGATAATGATCGAAGCCTGGGCTACCAAGTGAGTTCCAGGAAAGGCGCAAAGCTACACAGAGAAACCCTGTCTCGAAAAACCAAAAAAAAAAAAAAAAAAAAAAAAAAAAAAAAGATAATGATCGAGTCCTGGGAAAACCAGTTATAACATTTGTTGTCCAGTCTCAGTGAAATGGGAAAGCACAGGGTTTATCTGCAGTCCTTGCTAGAATAGCCGGTGAGGCTGGACCATCTCAGTCAGCGGTCTTGAAGTTGTTCTGTATGCAGAACTCTGAGTAAATTGCAATAGAGGCACTCCAAGAGTCTGGATCACCTGGGCCACCCATTTTCAATGGTATCTGGTCCCCTTGCTCTGAAAACACATAAACTTTCAAAGATAGCATGCGTATTTGCATTAACACAATATGGAATGTGCATTATACACAAGCCAGCCAAAGATAATTTTTTGTTTTATGTTTGAGCAGGTAAAATATATGTCACCTGTGTTGTGATTTTTCTAGGTTTATTTCTTTATACCTGTAGCCAGGATTTTCAGGGGTTCCTCACTGATCAAACCTGATCTCTGTCAATCTTGAATGAACCCATAGCCCTTTGTTTTGTTTCCTGTGAAAACAAAAGCATGACCTCTTCTCCAAAGCAATATAGTTTTTGACTTCCGTTCTAAAGTTAAAGCATGTCAAAAGTCTATAGGCTGGTTTAATTCACCAATCTCTTTCACAACCCCATGTCTCTCAGCAGCTGTCTCTTGCTCATCAGCATTAAAAAAATTCAAAATCAATGAAATAACATACAGGATGTGTATTTCCCATCTCTACATGGCTTATTCTTTTTAAATTATTTATAAACTATTTACTATTTTCTATGATTGTCTATATCCATTTTTCTAAAGCCTATGCATATTTTTAAAAAATACTGTAACCTGTCCAGAGATTTTTTTTTTCAGTCTGAACCTGCTTTACTGTGCATCTCTAGCCTTTTCTGTCTGAATGAGCAAAATCTTAAACTGCTAAGGAGTTGTAGATCTATTTAAATTGTTTATCTGATCTTGATTTATCTTTAGTAAGTGGTATCAAGAAAGCCCTCACACATACACTTCTTTTTAGATTTCCAATTTTGTGGAGTATAGGTTTTTGAAGTATGACCTAATGATTCTATGGAATTATTTCCTCAGTGTCTGTTGTTACATCCCCTTTTTTGTTTCTGACTTTGTTAATTTGGACATTCTCTCTCTGCCTTTTGGTTAGTTTGGATAAGGATTTGTCTATCTTGTTGATTTCCTCAAAGAATCAGCTCTTTGTTTCATTAATTCTTCACATTGTTCTCTCTTGTTATATTTTATTGATTTCAGTCCTCAGTTTGTTCATTTTCTATCATCTATTCCTCTTGGATGTGTTTGCTTCTTTTTGTTCCAGAGCTTTCAGAAGTGCTGTTAGGTTGCTAGCCTAAGATTTCTCCAATTTCTTTATGAAGGCACTTAGTGCTACGAACTTTCCTCATAGTTCAGCCTTCATTGTGTCCCATAAATTTGGGTATGTTGTACATTCCTTGTCATTTTTTCCTAGGAAGTCTGTAATTTACTTCTTTATTTCTGCCTTGATCCAACAGTCATTTATTATAGAATAGTTCAGTTTCCATGGGTGTGTAGACTTTCTGTTGTTTCTGTTGTTGTTAAAATCCAGCTTTAACCTGTGGTGGTCTGATAGGATGCAGCGGGTGTTTCAGTTTTTTTGTTTTGTTTTGTTTTGTTTTGTTTTGTTTTGTTTTGTTTTGTTTTGTTTTGTTTTGTTTTGTTTTATCTGTGACCAAGTATGTGGTCAGTTTTGGAGAATGTTCCATGAGGTGCTGAGAAGAAGGTATATTCTTTTGTATAAAATTTTTGTATTAGGTCCATTTGGTTCACAACACCTGCTAACTCTAGTATTTCTCTGTTTGGTTTATGTCTGGGTGACCTGTCCATTGGTGAGAATAGGATATTGAAGTCTCCAATATTAATGTGTGAGAGTTGATTGTGATTTAAGCTTTAGTAGTGTTTCTTTTTACAAATGTGGGTGCCTTTGCATTTGGGGCATAGATGTTGAGAATTGAAATGTCATCTTCGATGAGGGTGAAGCATCTTTTCCCATCTCTTTTGATTAATTTTGGTTTGAAGTCTATTTTGTTAGCTGTTAGAATAGCTACACCAGATTGCTTCTTGGGGCCATTTGCTTAGAAAATCTTTTTCTAACTTTATACTCTGAAGTATAAATGTCTATGTTTGATGTTGAAGTATGTTTCTTCCTCTTTTTTTCTTCTTTCATTCTCTCTTCCTTCCTTCCTTTCTTTTTTTAAAGATCTATTTATTTATTTATTTATTTATTTATTTATTTATTTATTTATTTATTATGTATACAGTGTTCTGCCTGCATGGATGCCTGCAGGCCAGAAGAGAGCACCAGATCTCATTATAGATGGTTGTAAGCCACCATGTGGTTGCTGGGAATTGAACTCAGGACCTTTGGAAGAGCAGCCAGTGCTCTTAACTGCTCCAGCTCATTTTTTTTTTTTTTTTTTTTTTTTTTTTTTTTTTTGATACAGGGTTTCTCTGTGTATCTCTGGCTGTTTGGAACTCATTCTGTAGACCAAGCTGGCCTCCAACTCACAGAGATCTGCCTGCCTCCATCTCCCTGAGTGCTGAGATTAAAGGCACATGGCACCACTACCCAGTGAGGTATGGTTCTTGTATGCAGCAGTAGGATGGATCTTGTTTTCCCATCCATTCTGTTCATGTGTGTCTTTTTAATGGGGAATTGAGTCCATTGATATTGAGAGGTATCAATGACCAATGACTGTTAATTCCTGCTATTTTGTTGTAATTGGTGATGGCTCTGTGTGTGTGTGTGTGTGTGTGTGTGTGTTTTGCTAGTGTGAGATTATCCATTGTATGCGTTTTTTTCCTGGGTGTAGTTAATTTCCTTGGGTTGGAGCCCTTCCTTCTATATGGCTGGATTTATGGACAGACATTGCTAAAATTCAACTTTATCATGGAATATCTTATTTTCTCTATCTACTGTGATTGAAAGTTTTGCTAGGTATAATAGTCTGGAATGGCATCTGTAGTCTCTTGGAGTCTGCAGCACATCGCTTCAGTCCTTCTGGCTTTTAGTCTCCATTGAGATGCCAGTTGTAATTCTAATAGGTCTGCCTTTATATGTTACTTGGCCTTTTTCTCTTGCAACTTTTGATATTCTTTCTTTGTTCTGTGTTTAGTGTTTTGATTATTACGTGGTGAGGGGACCTTGTTTTCTGGTCCAGTCTATTTGGCATTCTGTGTGTTTCTTGTACCTTTATAGGCATGGCCTTTATGCTAGGAAATTTTTCTTCTATAATTTTGTTAAAAATGTTTTCTGGGCCTTTGAGCTGGGAATCTTCTCCTTCTATTCCTATTATTCTTAGGTTTTGTCTTTTCATAGCATCCCAGGTTTCCTGGATATTTTATGTTAGGAATTTTTTAGATTTAACATTTACTCTGACTGGTGTATCTATTTTTTCTATCTTGTCTTCAGTGTCTGAGATTCTCTATTCCATCTCTTGTATTGTATTGGTGATATTTGGGTCTGTAGTTCCTGTTTTACTTACCTAGAGTTTCCATTTCCAGAATTCTCTCAATTTGTGTTTTCTTTATTGCTTCTATTTCCATTTTTAGGTCTTGAACAGTTTTGCTCATTTTCTTTTCTTTCTCTCTTTCTTTTTTTTTCTTTTTTTCAAATGTTGTTGTTGTTGGTGGTGGTGGTGGTGGTGGTGGTGGTGGTGGTTTTTCAAGACAGGGTTTCTCTGTGTAGCTTTGCGCCTTTCCTGGATCTTGCTCTGTAGCCCAGGCTGGCCTCGAACCCACAGAGATCCACCTGCCTCTGCCTCCCAAGTGCTGGGATTAAAGGCGTGCACCACCGCCACCGGCCACTCATTTTCTTTAACTGATTTTTCTTGACATTCTTTAAGGAATTTATTGATTCACTTTGATCTTTTATTGTCTTTTCCTCGGTTTCTTTAAGGGATTTATTCATGTCTTCTTTAAGGACCTCTATCAGCTTCATAATGTTGGTTTTAAGGTTGTTTTCTTGTGCTTTTGCTGCATTGGAATATTCAAGGGTTGCTGGATTAGGCTAGCTGGGCTGTGGTAGTGACAGATTGCCCTGGCTGATGTTGATTGTGTTCTTACATCGGCATCTAGGCATCTGGATTTGGGGCGATTACAGGTCAAGGTGCTGGTTTCTGGATTTGTCTTTGTTGGACATGTGTTTTCTTCCTTCATTTCTGTTTCCTCTCTGGTCTTGTGCCTGCAGTGGCCTGCGGTTGCGTAGATGGTCTCCACCAGAGTTGGAGACTGGACTTCTGATGGCCTGGATGGCCTCTGATCCAGCAGGGGGTTCCTGACCAGATTAATGGGTAGAGTTCTGTCTGGTTGACTTTCCTGGTTTTCAGGGAGGCGGCCAGGCTCTGGTTGGATAGGAGGCTTCTGCCAGAGTAGTTTGCCAGGATACGGTGACAGGGAGAGGGGGTGGTTGGGGTGACGCATGTTGAGCATGGGCAGGGTGGGGGGTACTCTTTCCTGGGGTTCAGGATGCTGGCCTGACCTATGAGATATAACTAATACTTTAATAGTTCCATTATTTCAAAATGTGGTCTTGTCTTGTTTTGTTTTTTGTTTTATTTTTCGAGTCAGGGTTTCTCTGTGTAGCTTTGCGCCTTTCCTGGAACTCGCTATGGAAACCAGGCTGGCCTCGAACTCACAGAGATCTGCCTGGCTCTGCCTCCCGAGTGCTGGGGTTAAAGGCTTGCGCCACCACTGCCCAGCACTCAAAATGTGGTCTTTGAATTGGAAAAGGTGAAAAAAATAATGTTGTTCTATTAGGGGCCTGGAGAGCTGGCTCAGTGTTAAGAGCACTCACTAATACCGGAGCAGTTCCCAGGGCCCCTGTCAGGTGCTCATGACCTCCTGCAACTCCAGCCTTCAGGGGTCTGACACCCCTGTCTCGTCTCCATGGACACCTGTGTGTAGATACACTTGAATAAAAAGAAGTCTGTGTTGAGACAGGGACTCTACTTTGTCTTGGCTATCCTGACACTCACTCCTAGACCTCTCATTCGGAGATCTGCCTGCTGGGCCTTCTGAGTGCTGATGTTAACGACATTAAAGAGGTGCACCACCAGGCCCAGCTAACAGAAAATAAAATAATCTTACATTTTCTTTAGTTATATCAGTTTAATGTTTTATTACATCAGAAAATAAGCATAAGGAAGCTCTAGATTCCTTTTCTTTCTTTTGTCTTAAGACAGGGTATTTTATTGTTACTTAACTCCAGCTGTGCTGGAACTTGATATGTAGACCAGGCTGGCCTTGAACCCATAGATCCACCTGCCTCTGCCTCCTGAGTGCAGAGGTTGTTGTTGGGGGGGGGGGGTTGATTGGATTTGTTTATTGTGGTGATATTTTATTTGTATGTTAATAAATAAAATTTATTAATAAATAAAACTTATTAATAAATAAAATCTGGAGATTAGAGATCATAGCCAGCCATATACAAAAATCAGGCAGTGGTAGCACATGCCTTTAATATGATCACTTACCAGACAGAGTCTGTGAGTTCAAGGACACAGCCAAGTATGGTGACACATGCCTTTAATCCCAGTAACAACCATAAAGACCTGGAGGTCTGTACAGACAGGCAGTGATGAGGAAGTGAGGTGGCTGGGCTTAGAGCCAATGAGAAGGCAAGGCAATAAAGGCGCAGGTTAGACAGGAAAAAGTTAGTTCTCTTGGGAAGCTATGGCAGTGTGGTGACCTAAGGTTAGTTGGTGGCTCTCACTATTTCTCTGATCTCTACAGCTTTCACCCCTGCATTTGGCTTTTAGAAATTTGTCTACAGTTTATTTTTGGAGACAAAGTCTTCCTATGCATCCCTCACTGGCTTGAAATTCACCATGTAGACAAAGCTAGGCTGGAACTCAAGGAATCTACCTGCTACTGGAATGATGGGATTAAAGGTATGGGCCATGTCCAGCCTAAGCTTACCTTCTTAAATATTAAAGTGGCATTTAAATTATGTAGCCCATGCTTGAAAAGTGTCCCACAGTTCACTGGGTTTCCCTGGAATTAGAACTGAAGAAGAAAAGACTGGACTCAAAACCTTGGGAAGTTTGAATTCTGCCCCATAACTGTGGTGATATATTGTGTTCCCTAAAAAAGGTGCTTGCCTGAGGATCAGAGAAGCAGAACAAGCCACAGCCGACCTCACCTCACCAACTCCTCAGCCGACTCTGAAAGCCTCTGAGTCCTCACCTGAAAGACTCAGCCAGAAAAAGCCTCTAGTTCCTGTTTCCTCATGTCTTATATACCTTTTTTTTACCCTGCTATATTACTTCCTGGCATTAAATGCATATGTGCTTTCCAAGTAAAGGCATGAGATCTCAAGTGCTGGGATTAAAGGTGTGAGATCTCAAGTGCTGGGATTGAAGGTGTGTGCCACCACTGCCTGGCTCTGTTTCTCTTCTAGACTGAATCAATCTCATGTAGCCCAGGGTGGCTTTGAACTCACAGAGATACAGATGGATCTCTGCCTCCAGAGTGCTAGGATTAAAGGTGTGTGCCACCACTGCCTGACCTCTATGTTTAAGCTAGTGACTTGTTCTGTTCTCTGATCCTCAGGTAAGCTTTATTAGGGTACACAATATATCACCACACATAACACCACCGATGAAAATAAAGTTCTGTGTAGGTGTGTGTTTTATTTTGTTTTTCAAAGACGGTTTCTGTGCATATCCCTGGTTGTCCTGGAATTCGCTCTATAGACCAGGCTCAGATCCACCTGCCTCTCTGTGCTGGGATTACAAGAAAATGAAAGTTTATACTGGGTTAGTATTTATTTGAAACATGAGATAGAAAGTATAAACTTTTTTATATGCACGTTACCCTTTTGAACCCAGCCTAAGGCAAGTGAGGGACTAAGGCATAATAGAAATAATTGGCTATTGTACAATAGACTAGTGCCCGAGAATTCCAATTAGTAACAAGGCAAAAATAATACAACACCATGGCCATTCACTACACAGAGCAACGTATATGGGTCACAGTGACTCTTTTTGAAAGATGTGGTGGCCCTGACAAGGGCCTTCATAGACGAGAAGAAATAGGAAAAAAAAAAAAAAAAAAAAACCGACTACCTAAGCCCCCAAAGCCATTAAGCGTGTGGCCCTGGAGTTTGTGGATGTGTGAGCCAAATAAGTCCTTTCTTCCCCAAGCTGCTTTGGTCATGGTGCTCATCATGTTGTGCCCAGAGTCCAGACCCCCGAAGTCCACCAGGAAACCAGGTCAGATGCAAAAGCATAGTCTTTTAATTTTGAGTAAGGAACCTGGGTCCTCGTCCCTCTGATGCAGCAAAGAGGGAAGAGACCCGGAGTAACAGTGAGACCCAGAGTAACAGTGTGACCCGGAGTAACAGTGTGACCCGGAGTAACAGTGTGACCAGGAGTAACAGTGTGACCCAGAGTAACAGTGTGACCAGGAGTAACGTGTGACCCAGAGTAACAGTGTGACCCAGAGTAACAGTGTGATCCAGAGTAACAGTGTGACCCAGAGTAACAGTGTGACCCAGAGTAACAGTGTGACAGGGTTGTTAAAGGGTAAAGCAAGGGCGGGTCTAAGGGGCCCCAGCTGCACAGGAACGGACTCAGGATTGGCGCACCTTCAGGCTGGAGGTGCCCGGCCCTGGCTAAGTGGTTACAGTTGCAGCAAAGTAGCTACATCCTGCAGCAGTCGCTGGGGTTACAGTATTCCGTCTTTATCATTGAAAGCGAGTCCAGAGCCTGCTAAGTTTAACTTTTAATTGGTTCTTTACCATGTAGGGACACCTAGTGGGGTTTTTTGTTTTGTTTTTTGCTTTTGTTTTTGGTTTTTTTAATAACTAGGGCCAAGCTCAGGTCAGGGCCTCAAAGGCACATCCTGCTGAGTGAGGGTTTTTTTTCTGCAGCCTGTCATGGCAGTGGGATTAGCCAAGACAGGCGTCTGGGTAAGGGCCTGGGCTTCTCAATCACAGCAATAGCAACCCTGTCTGAACCAACAATAAACTACTGAGAAAATATTAGTGTTTGTATATTTGATGTGTTAGCCTGACTTGTTCATTAAACATTTATGGGTCTGAGGTTGTGTCTCAGTTGGTATAGTCGGTAAAGTGTTTGCCTAGAATGCAAGAAGGCCTGGATTTAGTTCCAACCGCTGCATGATTGGGATTACACATACCTACAATCCCAGCATTCTGGAGGTGAAGGAAGGAGGCAGCTGGATCCTAGTTCAAACCCATTCTCAAAATCAAAATGAGTTCAAGGAGAGCCAAGGATATATAAGAGAACCTGTCTTTTTAAAGAATAGAACCAAAAAAAAAAAAAAAAAAAAAAAAAAAAACCCTTAAAACAGTGTTTGTGAAGAGGAGGGAGTTGTGCATTTCAGAAGTTATGGAAGAACACTTCAACTAGAGATATAAAATTAAGCTGGGTGGTCAAGGCCCACACATTTAATCCCTTGGGAGGCAGAGGCAGGCAGATCTCTGAGTTTGAGGCCAGTCTGGTCTACAGAGCAAGTTCCAGGACAGCTAGGGCTGTTACACAGTAAAACCAATCTTGAAAAACAAAACAAAACAAGAAGAGAAAGAGAAAAGAAAGAAAGAAAAAGAAGAGATAGAAAGTTAGAAGTCATTAATGACAGATGCTGTTTAGGGACCCAGCACCAAGTGGATGAGATCTCCAAGGGATTGAATTCAAACAGAGTCTGGAGTCTAAGGGTTCCATAGGTATTGAGTTTTAGAACTCAGGAAACACTAACAGTGCTAAGAAGACGTCTCTGAATCCGAAAAGGCCCCAAGGACAGACCAGCAATCGGTGTAAAATGCTAACAAGTTGTATCTGGAATGGGCCACCCAGAGCTTCTGATCTAACTGCTGGATGGAAATAATCAGCCAGCTCTGGAACCTGACCTGATAAGACGTGTCTGCAATCCCATTCCCTACAGAGACAGCGGCAGTATATCACAAGTTCAGGGCCAGCCTGGGCAAACAAACCCGGTCTCAAAAAGATGATGTGAGACTGTTGTCTACATGAACCTGGATTTAGTCTCCAGAGCCCCTACATACAAAAACCAAAATTTGATCTTTAAGCGAGCAAAATCTGGCTATACCACAGTTTTCTGTCCAAATAAATACATCTGCATCCCATGACTACAGACTTTGTCCTTTAGCTGTATCTCATCCATGTTACAGTAATTCCTCCTTTTCCACTAAGCACCGAAGACACTCATCACCAGGAAGGAATCCTTTTTATGCTAAGCATAAAAATGAGTAATAGTATTTACTCATTTACATAGTAATTTAAGGTTAAAAGCTCCCATGAAGTCAATCTATTACTAGGATAAATGGATTTCTTTAAAATGTGGCACTTACTATATACAAGATTACACTTTCATCTAAGAAGGAAATAAGACTTTACAACAAACCAAAATCAGAATAAAATACCAATGTAAACCAGGCACCACAGGAAGAACAAATAAGTTATGATCTCAGATGTGTTACCCATGACACCACTGCAGGGAAGCACAGGAATGTGGCTGCATGGTGAACATGGGAGCCAGTGAAGGAGGAAATGCCAAAGGCACAGACCTTGGCGTCTAGTGTAGCGTAAGGCGACGTCACCAGCTTGAGCACTGCACAGACCTCCCTTTCCATCCCCCACACACGGACAAAGTGAGGCGAGCTGTTCGACCCCAACATAGAATCTCTCCAACTACGCAGCCATGCCGAACGGTCTGGGTGGGCTCGTTTCCTCTGCCAACTAAAGAATTCCAAAGCAGGAAAGATTTGCCAGGGAGCAGCGGAAAAGCTCAGCTATTTCAGACAGCAGCAGACAGAACCAACAGTAGAGAAAGTGCATTTGTACCCCGAGCGGGCAGAGCACCCACCACTCCCAGGCCTAACTGTCCCGGGCACCTTGACATTGAACTTCACTAAAGACGGGAGATGCAAACCGCACACCCGAGCACGGGAGGCGCTGAACGAGGGATGCAGTCCGCAGGCGACAGAGCCGCGTGCCGCACAAAAGCCTGACGTCGGGAGCTTAGAAAGCAATGTTGCAGTCTTTAGAAGATGAAGTGGGTGGCCCTGAAAAGGGCCGTTAGAGAAAGAAGCGGGAGGCGGAGCAGCTCAGCCGCCGAAGCCGTAGAGCGTGCGTCCCTGGCGCTTGAGCGCGTAGACCACGTCCATGGCCGTGACGGTCTTGCGCTTGGCGTGCTCCGTGTAGGTGACGGCGTCGCGGATCACGTTCTCCAGGAAGACCTTCAGCACCCCGCGGGTCTCCTCGTAGATGAGGCCGGAGATGCGCTTGACGCCGCCGCGCCGGGCCAGGCGGCGGATGGCGGGCTTGGTGATGCCCTGGATGTTGTCGCGCAGGACTTTGCGGTGGCGCTTGGCGCCGCCCTTGCCCAGGCCCTTCCCGCCTTTGCCGCGACCAGACATAACTACAGAGGGAAAGGAATCCGACTGATGCCATAGCCGGAGCAGCAGTTCTGTCTTATAGGGAACTCGCGGACCGGAGTGAAAACAGGAAGCGCAGTGGCGGGAACTGCTGGTGGCTAGGGGGAGGGGCCCTCCGCGCAATTCGAACGCTACGGATTGTACATGGAAATTCCGTCTAATTTCCTCATCTCCCCACACTTAACGTTTTCCTTTAGTACTGCTTGAAGAGTCAGGTGAGCACTCGCAGCGTCTGAGAGTTTTTAAAGAGCTTGTTACCGTTTTCCTTTAATGTGATCCCTACCGTGTCCTCATAAAACAAAATGTATTAGAGAATATACAGAGGGAAACATTGTAGCACTTACATTCATGTTCTTTCCACTATTTGGGCAAGACCATGCCTTTTAACTTCAAAGATATACTTTTTTTTTTCCAGGTTTTTCGAGACAGGGTTTCTCTGTGTAGCTTTGCGCCTTTCCTGGAGCTCACTTGGTAGCCCAGGCTGGCCTCGAACTCACAGAGATCCCCCTGGCTCTGCTTCCCGAGTGCTGGGATTAAAAGCGTGCGCTACACCCGCCCGGCTAAAGATATAAATTTAAGGACGGAATAATTTAATGCCAGAAATGTATATATATATGTTTGTATGTACGCATGTATGTATTTGGACTACACAGCAGGGCTGCGGCGCACACCTGTGATCCCGGACCTGCGAGGCAGAACCGGGCCAGTTTGGTCTCAGCCCTGGCTACAGAGAAACCGGATCTGCAGGCGCGGTGGCCGGCACTCCAGGGGCTGAGGCAGGAGGATGTCTTTAGGACAGCCAGGGCTACACACTGAAACCTGCTCGGAAGACAAAATAGAGGAAGTCCAGCTCGTGAATTTGAAAATGAAAGTGTCCATCTGAGTGACTACCAGGAGATTGTCATTAATAACCCCGCAGTTATAGATGTAATTTTCTTGTGTAATGACTGGTGCTAAAATAAAGCTTTCAGGGAAAAAAACCTAGATGGCTCAAAACTTGTTTCTAAACACAGGTCCATATACGACTCAACACTCGACCGGGACATAAATCAAAGGTTGGGTTAGGAGCACTTTAGTTGTAAGGAAAATGCCACTGTCTTGTGCAAGTGTCCAGCGCTTTAAAAGACACTGTGGATGGCTCTGAAAAGAGCCTTTGGCTTAGCTATTAGTTTGTTTTCAGTGACTCATTTCCCCTTGGCCTTGTGGTGGCTCTCGGTCTTCTTGGGCAGCAGCACCGCCTGGATGTTGGGCAGGACGCCGCCCTGCGCGATGGTGACGCGGCCCAGCAGCTTGTTGAGCTCCTCGTCGTTGCGGATGGCCAGCTGCAGGTGGCGCGGGATGATGCGCGTCTTCTTGTTGTCGCGGGCCGCGTTGCCAGCCAGCTCCAGGATCTCGGCCGTCAGGTACTCCAGCACGGCCGCCAGGTAGACCGGGGCGCCGGCGCCCACCCGCTCCGAGTAGTTGCCCTTGCGGAGCAGCCGGTGCACGCGGCCCACGGGGAACTGCAGGCCGGCCCGGGACGAGCGGGTCTTGGCCTTGGCGCGAGCCTTGCCGCCCTGCTTGCCGCGTCCAGACATGGTGAAGTCTCAGCAGCCGTTAGCAACTGGGTGAACCGGGACTGCTAGAGCTTGGGCCTTATAGTCTTCTCTGGGCGCGAAAAAGAACCCGTGCGATTGGCTGACTTCTGCCTTTCATTTACACCAATGAGAAGCGTTGGTGCCGGCATGCACACTTCGATTGGGCAAGCCTCCGGATGACATCATCGAAATAGCACTCAATCAGAAGTGTTCTTCTCCAAGCCTCATTTGAATAACGCCTTATAAAAAGGGAAGATCCCGGCCGACTCGGTGCCACAGTTCCTGTAGTTGCTGCCTCACCATGCCTGAGCCGGTGAAGTCCGCTCCCGCCCCGAAGAAGGGCTCCAAGAAGGCCGTGACCAAGGCGCAGAAGAAGGACGGCAAGAAGCGCAAGCGCAGCCGCAAGGAGAGCTACTCGGTGTACGTGTACAAGGTGCTGAAGCAGGTGCACCCCGACACGGGCATCTCGTCCAAGGCCATGGGCATCATGAACTCGTTCGTCAACGACATCTTCGAGCGCATCGCGGGCGAGGCGTCGCGCCTGGCGCACTACAACAAGCGCTCGACCATCACGTCCCGGGAGATCCAGACGGCCGTGCGCCTGCTGCTGCCCGGGGAGCTGGCCAAGCACGCCGTGTCCGAGGGCACCAAGGCCGTCACCAAGTACACCAGCTCCAAGTGAGCGGCGGACCGCACCGCAACCCAAAGGCTCTTTTCAGAGCCACCCACACTTTCAGCGGAAAAGGCTGTTCGCACACGGCATCAGGTTTGGGAACCTGGACGTTTGGTCAACTTTTTAGCCTTCGGTAAGCCTCCTGTGAACCCCTGTCCAGATTTTTCCAGTACTGGTGTCCCCAAGGGTTCCCCCCGCGACGCTCAGCCTCCTCTGCCTCTCCAAGTGGGGGAAACCAGGGCTGCGTTGTGAGCAGCAGGTAAGTTCCTGTTCTTCCGTTTCGTTACTGGACCAAGCTGAAAACTTGGCAAAACCAAAGGGTGGTCGGCGGGTAAGGCAACTGCCGTTATTTTCCTTAAAGGGGATGCTGTTGGCAGTGAAATCCAAGGTTGACAACGCGGGCACTAAGCAAATACTGACTTGAAGGGTCAGTCCGTGCTCCTGCCCAGGGAGGGCCTTTGGGCTTCGAGCCTTGTCGACAGCGATTTACTCCGTGTATCCGGTTTAATTTGTTCTAGGACTCGACCAGGGAGTATTGTAGGCGAGTGGCCCCTGCGTTGATGTCTATATTTCCAGGATAAGAGAAGATGCTTGGTGTAGGCTCAAGTGTAAATATTTTAATCGAGAAAGAGATTCATCGAGATGCATTTTCACTTGTTACCTAGCAAGATGCAGGTGTAAGGACTGAAAAGGAAGCTTACAACCTAGGTTGGTCTAGGAAAGGGAAGAGACTACTAGCCTTAGGCCCTAGCTCTTTTACCCACTGGGTAATCCTCAGTAGAATAGATACACTGTTAGCACCTCACACACCCGCAAAGAGTAGAATGCATCACCGGTTTTGTTTTGTTTCCCAAAACGACCAATAAGTTAACATTCCCACTTTCTCCCACTTAACGGTTTTTCAAGATACTAAAGCATGTATTTTAATGTTTTTCTTGTTGCCGCCAAAGCCACCCCTATTTCTTAGACCATTTGCTATAATTGCTTTCAATACCTACTTTCACCTAATAAGTCTTGTATAATATTGGAGGACCAGCCTTAATATTATACAGCCCAGGGCCTCAGGAGAGAAACTACGGACGGCGAGGAGTATTTTCGGGAAAATAGAATCTGAGCACACCGAGCTCTTTAGTCCATTCACTAATTCCTCCTTCAGTTTCTAGCTTTACAGTTATATACCCAAACAATCACAATCCTCCCCTCCAGCCAGGTCACCAGGCCTGAATTCCTGCAAGGTCATGAAGGCAGGTAAGAGTTTCCCCAGGCAGTGATTGTCAGGCTTTCTTTTATGACCTGAAAATGGAGTGGTTAAGGGAGGAGGTCAGCTGAGAGCTAATATCAAGTTTATATCAAAAAGGGAATTCATGTGCTCAATCTATATTCCTAGGAGTGGTTAGGTAAGAAGTTACGGGTCTATAAAGTTAGTAAGGCTGTAAGAAAGGAGGGTCCGAGCTAAATTGTGCAAAGCTATTACTTAAGGTCCACCTGACCTAGGCGGTGTCTCCTTGTGAAATTTACCTTGAATCTGAAGACTTATGTGGTGGTTTGGACTGTTATTTCTGTTCTAGAATGTAGCTAAGGGAGATATCTGATTCCAGTGCTGAAAGGGGAGAAATGGATGGGCTGGGGGGGAGGAAGCCTTTCCTGGGGCTGTTCTCCAAATATCTTGAATGTGTATGTCCAGAGAGTGATCAGTCCACATTGTTAGCCCTTCTTAGGGAAAAGTCAATTGGGAAAACTATGAAGGCACGCATGATCTTCATAACAGAAGACAGCTGATATATAACAAGCCAAATAACACTAAAAGCTCCTTGGACTTTGGCTTCCTCTGGAGGAATTCCCTGATGCCTCCAGGTAGTGACTTTGCCATAACCAGCTGAGTTCTTATATTTTCCTGTTGCCCATAGCAAATAAGCTTGGTAGGAAGATCATGAGTAACCCTCTCTGACCGTTACTCTCAGTCATTACTGGTGGCCTGTAAGTTGACAAAACTTTGAAAGAAAATTTAGTAATATCTGTTGGAGTTAGGTATGTATGTATCCTTCATACCCTGAAATTCTATCTCTTAGAAATGCACAGTTTTTGAAAATATGTAGCAGGGTAGTGGTGGTGCACACCTTTAATCCCAGCAATGGAGAGGCAGAAGCAGGCGAATCTCTGTGATTTGAGGCCAGCCTCGTCTACAGAGTGTTTCAGGACACTGGTTACTATTCCATTACAAGTCAATCCAAAACTTGGTGACATAAATCCAGCATGTATCACAATCCCGGATGAGTTCGTATCATAATCCTGGATTCTGAGGTCAGTGATTAGGACAGAACACAACTGGAATCTGTGAGATTTGCAGACTCAGCTGGAAATTGGCTTGAGTTCACATCCCACCTGTCCACACATACCTGACAACTGATGTTGACAGTGTGCTGGGACTCTCAGACAGACAGACAACCCACCACTATGGTGACCTCTTGCAGAGAGTCAGAGTCGCTGTGTGATAGCTCAAGATGAGGAAAATGAGTCCTCCAGGACATCCAGTGTGAAGCTGTGAACCTTCATTTCAGAATAAAAGAAACAGTCATAATAGGTCCTGCACTGCATTTGAGAGGATGCTTCAGGAGAAGGGCACAGGTGAGCAAGGATTTCACTGCCGGACAGGATGCCCAGAAAACCTGACAAAACGTTCACCAGATCTGGGAGGGCCTCTGGATCTTTCCATGTGGCAGAACTAACTGTCTTGGCCCTTCAGGACTTTAGCCTCTGGCCTTGCAAAGTCAATTTTATGCTCCTGAGAGGCAAAACATCCATGTATTGTCAAAACATGCCTCGAGGGGGCAGTAGAGCTCCACTGAAAATGTCTCCTAGGATTCACCACCACACACACACACACACACACACACACACACACACACACACACGCAGTCTGGCCTAACACACACTTTCACAAGCAGCGCCTGTTCTCAGTCCTCAGAAATGTGAGCTTACATGTCCAAGCAGGCACACAGTCAGAAATAATACTGCAGGAAGTCTCTTCAGTTGCCAGGACCCATGCTCTGGTGTGGGTGAGGAAGGGCAGATTCCTGGTGTCTCCTTATTCCTGGGAAAGAATACATGTGTGCATTTTTAAGAATGCCTATGCCCCCCCCCCCCCCCCCCCCCGTTTTAGAAAGAATGGTCACGTTATGTATCCTAGGACTGGATAACAGGATCTGAGTAGTGATAAATGTCTAAGGAGAAGGCAATCCACCTTGAGAAAGAGATGCGCTCTCCTCTCAGACTCTGCTGTAAGGAGCGCGTGGACCAGCAGTTGGTGGTCAGGCCCCTGCGTCCAGTCACAGCTGTAGGTTCCTCGGGCTGTTTCTTGGATTTCAATTAGGTAAGGCCCCTGCAGCTGAAAATCGCCACAACATAAACTCACAAACTTACTCAAAACATTGAACCATCTCTGATTTTTTTCCTCAGCCTATTGCAGGACTGCATAGTTCCCTAGAGAGGACTCTGTAGGCTGCAGCATCCTGGTACAATGTCAAAGGTTTGACCCGGCCGATGGTTTCCCTGCGTGTGTTTTAATCCTTGTTCTCATCGACATCTCCATGCATTCCTCAAACATTAACTCTGACCTTCCAGAATTTCTCACTGGCTTCTGCACCAGTTTCCCTTTATCTGGGCTTGAGCACCCCATCCACGTCCCCTTCCACACTGTCAAATTCTGTCTTCCCTCTGAAACTCTCCTTCCTAGGCCAGACAGCCTGTTCTAAGAAGGCCAGGACTGTCTTGTTCTGAGCTCCAGTCTTTCCGTGAGCAGCTCGCAGGAGGAGCTGAAAACCACCTCAGTTGTATAAGCTTTTGTCTAATCAGCTTTGATCACCCAGGAACCTAGGACCGCTTACGCTGTTTGCTTGAACGTCATTCTGTTCTTTGTTCCCAGTTTCCTGTAACTCTTGCCTTCACCCAAGTCACATCCACTCACAGAACACGTTATCTTTGGTTATCCATCTCGGCCCAAAGCTGGCAAGGTCTCCCTGGAGATGAGTTTCCACCATGACTATGTCAAAGGTGGAACTGTGGACCTGTACTTTCCTAACTTTGATTAACAACTCACCCGGGACAAGAAAGGTTCCTCTCGGTCACCGAAGCCCGACCCCCACCCCAACCGCCATTCTTGGGCACCTTCTTGGAAGTCTACTCTTGGCTGTAGAAGACTCTGCCCTGACAGAAGCCAAGCCTCTCAAAGATACTAACAGCCATCTGTGGTTAAAGTGAAGGTTTGGGCCGGGAGGATTGTTATGTTTTGTTTTGTTTGTGGAGCACACAGTCACAGCAAGGGTGTGGGCTGAGGGCACCTGTTTCTGCAGAGAGACAGAGCCTCTGAACTGGCCCTTCCTCTTCCTGTCAGAGAGGGTCACTGTGTGCTCTCAGCAGGAGTCAGGCTGGTGCTGGAGACCACAGGAGAACAAGCTCTGCTGGTCCCAGAGCCTCTGCCGAGGTCCCAGGCGCCAGATCCACCGGTTTTGGTCACCTATCCCACATCACCAAGGAGATTGATTGATTGATTGATTGATTGATTGATTGATTGATTGATTTGGAAAATAGATTGAACCGGGGTGTTCCCATCTGGCTGGTTATGTCCAAGGAAGGCCACAGAGCTTTTCCCGTGTGAGTCTGAAACCCACCCACCTTTTTTTTTTTTTTCCCTAAGGACCTTTTCCTTTGAGTCTAGCAGGGATTAACAGTTGCCTTGGAGGAAATCGAAGAAGGAGCCTAACTGATCTCAGTTTGTCGTGGTTTGCTGAGGTGGTGGCACTAGATGGAGCGCGTTATCCACTAGAGGTGGGGAGGTGCTCTGCGCTTGCCTCAGTGACCTGGGAGGCCTGGCCATCCCTAAATCCAGACCATCAAATGTCTGCCCAAGCCACTGATGCTAGACCGGCGTCCACACCCCCTCAGCATCTCGGAGCAAAGCTGTTCAAATGCTGAGGAACATGCTGGAAGCTGGACTTCAGCCAAAGCTCTATTAACCAACTGACCTCCCCGAGTGCCTACTTAACTGAAGCCGCATGCTTCACGGTGGCCCCCATGGACTAGTGTCAATTCAGAACAGTATCCAATAACCCTAGAAAGTACGATTTGCCCGCTATATACAGTTACCCTAGTGCAGGGATATGGGTCTCTCCGAGGAAGGATGGAAGAAAGGCCAACTGTAAAACCTTCATTAGGTATTTTAGCAAGAGCCCATCGGGGGACCTGGCCTTTTCTTTATCCAGGGAATTCTGGGTCTGCAAACTGCGGAGAACCAGACCTTATTTCTGTAAAGACAAAGAGTGCCAAGGTTCGGCTAAGTCCCTTAGAATATTAAAAACTCAGGCAAACCAATAATGGTGGAGAGGTTTCCCTCATGGTGGAAACCTAAGAGGAATGTATTTGAAAACCATGCACAGAGGACTGTGGAGAAACGTGAAGACGGAGCGGATATGTCCAGAGCTTGGGAGCTGCAGATGAGCTGAATCGGAAGGGAGGCCGGTCCGAGCTACCAGGGCTTGTTACAAAACAAGTAGAAAAAAACAAAAACAAAAAACTCAAAATGACACTCTTACTTATCGACTGGGTATGTAATTATGCTTCAAAATTGCTAAGGGGAAAACAAGCACACAGTAACCACTACTAGTTGCTGTAGGGTTCAAACCCACAGAGGCATCTGCCGAACAGATCCACAGTGCGCTGTAGTGGAAGATAGCTCTCTATTAGAATCCGTACACCTGTGTGAATCGTTTGTTTTGTAGACTCTTGGAATAGGATGATCACGACTGCGCAGTTTCTCTCCCTGCTTTAAGGAATTACTCTTCATGATCACCTCTAACATTCTAGAGAAATCTTCATTCTTTTCCGTGGTTTGCAAAGAAAAGCCACTGTCGTAGGGGAGGGCCAGGGAGCCTCCCGCTCCACAGGATCGGGTTAGAGGACTGTGCCACCCCACACTGTGTTCACCAGTGTTGACCTCAGAGTCAGAGATTCCCCCTGCCTTTGCCGCTCTAATGTTGGCACAAGAGTGCACAGCAGGCCCTGATCAAACCAGGGCTTGAGCGAGCCAGGCTATCTCTTCTGATCTCCAGGATATCAGCAAATGACTTGAAAAGCAGGAGACCATCATGGCTATTTCAGAGAAAGGAGAATGATGAGTGATGCAACCCAGAACCAGTCAGCCAACCGAAAATAAAACAAACTAACAAAAGATAGAAGGCAAGAGAGCCCTAAAAAGTCTCAGGTTGTTTCTTAGATAAGAAATTAAAAGGGTGGGGGGAAAATGAGTGAACACTAATAAAATTTTAAAAATCTTATTTAGTGAATGTGTGTGTGCATGTGTTTGTGTGTATGTGTGCAAAAGTGTACAACAGCACATGTGTAGGGGTCAGAGGACTGGAGTACTGTTTTTCATTTGATACTGGAACGTGTCTTTAAAGTACTACATCTACAAATGCCTCCGCACACTCACCCACAGGGCTGCTGCACTAGCTGCCAGGCAGGTGGGAAAGCAGGCCCGGATATTTCTAAACTTAAGTTTCTCTTCTTTCTTTTGACAGGGTTTCACTATGTAGTCCCGGTGGCCTGGAACTCACTATGTGGACCAGGCTGCATCAGAACTCAGAACGATCCGGCCGATTTCTTACTGGATGTTTGAGACAGTGTCACCATGGCTGAGACTGACTGACCTGTAGATCCTACAGTTTTCCCATCCTGCCCACAACTGGGAGGCGAGGTCATGGGTGTGTATCACCACTCTAGGCAAGAACAGCCACCCGGTGCCCACACTTCTTCTCCTATTCATTGTGAACAGAGAACTGAACTGTTCTAATGTGCTGGGCTGTGATGTTGTTCTACAATCACAACAGAAAACTAGTGAGTGTTTTGTTCACTGAAACACACACACAGGCTGCAAAGATGGAAATGCTATGGCCAACAGCTGGTTGGCTGCACAGGGCAGGTTGCTAAGGGCTGCCCAGTGTGGGCTGAGTACCTCTAGGGCCTCCAACCATCCAAACACCTTCTGTCCCTGTTCCTCCGCTTCCCTGAGGGGCAGCAACACTTCCTCTTACTACTCAGAAGCTGGTCATTTTGGTTTATATTAATGTGAATGCAGGTTTTCTGTGTGCCGTAAACACTGTTTAGATAACTCAGTACAGTGCACATGCAATTGTGGATCTCAACCTCATTCCTAACTCATAAGGCAACAGCAGCTCTCAGTGCGCCGAAGGCTCATTTTCCAGCACACGTCTGAGTACCAGGCACGCAGCACTAGGGGAAAAGTGATTCCTTATCCCCCCAGACTTCCTGGTACAGAGGGAGGGACACCACAGATGGAGTTTCTCCTCTTCTTGTCCTGGAACCCTCTCTGTAGACCAGGCTGGCCTTGAACTCACAGAGATCTGCCAGCCTCTGGGATTAAAGGCTTGTCCCCGCCCCACACACACACCCAGCATGGATTGTCTTTTCAAGGAGAAACTCATTCATGGGAGAAAAAGGAGAATTTAAATTGGGCTCCTCCTCATATAGAAATTATAACGCCATTCACACCCCCACCTCCTCACCCTAACCAGCCTGTCCTTACCATCGGATTAGTCAGAGACAAAACCAATATGAAATAAATACATGCATATGGACATATGACGGGCAACTCACAAAACCTACAGTTAGCAAGCTGGAGTTGGTGGTGTATTTTCAGTTCGGAACCGAGCAGCTCAGCAGCAAGAGCTGATAACCTTTCAATTCGCACTGAAAAACAGCAAGACAATGTCTCCGCCCGAAAGCTGTTAGTGTTGGAAGGCATGGCCTCTACTGTGTGTATTGGGGTGAGTGGGGTGCTGGTGTGTTGGGGTGAGTGGGGTGCTGGTGTGTTGGGGTGAGTGGGGTGCTGCTTCTGTGCTGTTTGGGCCCTGCAGTCACTTGGACGATGCCCACTTCCATCCACGAGGACCATCTTCTTCCCCCCGTAAATGTTAAACTCATCTAAGGAGGGATGGAAGAGTTGCACAGGAAACCTACGGAGATGTTTGACCAACTGTGTGGATGTCTAGCTCATCGCCCTGTCCAGAAGCTGTGGAACATTAACCTTCGGCAGTTTGCTGAAAGAGAAAACAAGATTTAAAAATAAGAAGGAAGTTGGAGACATGCCTCAATGGTCAAGAACGCCTACTGCTGCTCTTGGACCCACATTTAACTCCCAGAACCCACAGGGTGACACACAACTGCTTGTCAGCGCAGTTTCCTTTGAACTGTCTGAGCTCTTGTGAGCACGTGGTGCAATGCACACACTGAGGGACACAAGCATATACAGAGAAATAAATAAAGGTATTTTAAAGAAGCAAATCCAGTGATGGCTTATATCAGCATTTGGGAAATTGAGCTGGAGTTCAAGGCTACACAGCAAACCCCTGCTTCCCCACTCCCTAAAGTGGGGGGGGGGGGGCCGCTAGAGGGAGAAGGAAGAGAAATATTTAACTAACACGAAGCAAGTAAGAAAGCAGGGCAATTTTGTTCAGGTGTTAAACAGCCTTGCACCTGAGATACACTCCCATGGTTCAACAGTGGAGCAGTTGCCCCTTCTTTTATCTCCTCAGTTTTCCTTGCCACTCTTCCCGTTTGTCTTGGTTGGGGAGGCTTGCTTGGTTTGGTTTTGTTTTAACCCAGGCTGGTCTCTAACTCTCAGCAATCCTCCTGCCTTGGCCTCCCAGGTGCTGGAATTAGAGGCATGCATCACCACGCTCAGCTCACCCTCCCCCTCAGTAAGGGCATTATGTGCATGGCCTCAGGAATGCTAGGCAAGAACACACAGAGGAACATCTCTCTGCCAGCTGAACTGCATCATAAGCCAAGAAGAAACTTAGAGGAAAAGAAATCTCTTGTCTTGTCATAGTAGTTCCGGGGCAGGACTCAAGAATTCCTTACTTGGAATAGGTTCCTACTGACCCACAGCCCACAGTGAGGGTTGTCAACACGTAGATAAAAGCGATTTCAATTCGAGTGTATTCATTTGGAGTCTGTGAATTTGGTTGGGAAGCAGAAGTCCTCTGAAGATGGTCACCCTGTAAAAAGATGACCACACCTTTTGTGTTTGCTTTTCAGTTTGCTTTTTGAGACAGGCCTTCAGGTAGCTCAGGCAGCCTTAAACTTCTAATTATCAGCCTTCTCCTCCTCTGTACTGAGATTATAGGCATGCACCACCGTGCTGGGTTCTATGTGGTACTGGGGGTGGAACTTCTTGCCTATTAAGCAAGTCTTCTACCAACTGAGCTCTTGTAGCCCAGGCTGTCTGTCCTTAAACTCACAGCCCTCATCCTATGCCAGCATCTCAAAAGCTGGCATTACAGGCCTGAGCCACCTGCCTGGTGTGTAATATCATCTCATTTGAGCTCCCAGACTCCAAATTGCTAGCCCTTCTTCCAAAATCTATATCAGGTACCTGTAGCACGAATCTTAAAAGTTCTTACTAATGAAAATAAAACCCAGCCAGGTATTGGGGTGAATGCTGGAAGATCAGAGAAGCAGAACAAGCCACAGCCACCTCACCTTGCCAGTTCCTCAGCTGATCCTGTTTCCTCGGACTGGAAGCCACTATGTCCTCATCCAAATGGGTCTCAGCTGAACTGCTGCTAAAAGACTAAAAGCTTAACCTGCTCTAGTTCCTGGTTTTTACACCCTATATACCTTTCTGCTTTCTGCCATCACTTCCTGGGATTAAAGGCTCAAGTCACCATGCCTGGCTATTTCCAGTGTGGCCTTGAACTCACAGAGATCCAGGTGGATCTCTACCTCTGGAATGCTAGGATTAAAGATGTGAGTGCCACCATTTTCTGACTTCTATGTCTATCTAGTGACTGTTCTGTTCTCTGACCCCAGAGAAATTTATTAGGGTGCACAATATTTGGGGGAACAAAATATCACCACAGGTACCCGCTGCTAGGAAGTTCCCTAACATCTCCCCAATTGGCTGAAAATATAATCCTTGGAATATCGTGGAAGATGTTCCTCTTCCTGGCCTCCAGCTCCCATTCTAACTTTGTCTATCCCTTCCCAAAGCCTAACCACTTGGCTGGAAATTGACTACCCTGTTTTCAAAAGGCTACCTAGCCAAGGTTTTCTGAGGCTGCTGCACGTGAAACTTTCCGTACCATCCAGTGCCTTCACTCACTCAGCAGATGTCTTGAATACTTTCTAGGTAACTTCAGTGACTGCATCATGCTGAGTGTCCGATGCCGATCACCGCAGGCATGTGTCTTCTGGTCCCGTGGCACAGTGCCTGGCCCTGGCTCAGGCCTATCGGCTTCTTCCCAGGGAAATTTATCCTCAGAGACTCAAGTTTGCTTTTGTTGCTATGAGAAAACACCAGGACCCAAAGTGACTAGGGGGAAGAAAGGATTTGTTCTCATCTTATGAGTTACAGCCCATGACTGAGGGAAGTCGGATCTGGAATTCAAGGTAGGGACCTGCAGGCAGGAACTAAAGCAAAGACCACAGAGCAATTCTGTTTTCTGGCTTGCTTCAGTTCCTCCTCCTCAGCCAGCTTTCTTACACGGCCTAGGGCCGCCTGCCAAGGCCGACATCGCCCCCAGTGAGCTTGGCCCTCCTACAGCAATCATAAATCATGACAATGCCCCACAGGCCAATCTGATGAAGGCAGTTCCTGGATCCATCGAGGTTTCCTTTTTCATGTGATTGCAGTTTGTGTCAAGTTGATAGAAACTAACCAGTAATCGGTTGCAGCCCACTGTCAAACTGTGTTCCCCCCACTGTGTGAATACACATGACCGTAATGGACAGCTTGATTTCATATACGAGCTCAGTTCCATCATGCATTTCTTCATGGATGTAGTTACCTTTCTTCTCTGAATGGTCTTACTTCCTACGGGACTTCGACCTTTTTGTTTGTTTGTTTTTAATGTCTAAGGGTGTTTTGCCTGAGTGTGTGTCTGGTGTCCTTCATTCATCAAAAGCATTGGGACTGTACCTACCATATGTCAGGCTCAGCACCAAGGGTCCAACTATTAAAAGATGAGGAATGACCCAACGAAAATGACAGCAGAGGTAAGGAAGGGGGCGGGTGATGGAGCTTACCGGGACCTCAGGATTTGGAACTGTTAGGGAGGCGAGCATTCTAGAACACGAAGAACCAACCCTCCGATGTCCAGGCCCAGCGGAAATGAAGGAAAGTCAAGGTGCCCAGAACTTGAGGGCTGTGAAACACAGATAGGTAGTTAATCAGGCAGGAAATTTCAGCTAAAGAATGACTGGGAAAGCTCAAGAGAGCAGGCTGAGCAGTTGCTAGGTTACCTAAGGACCAGGGATCACCAGCACAAAAGTGGTGGTGTCACAGGATACAGAAAGACAACGTTGAGGAAGTTGAATTACAAAGAACTCAATGAAGATTTTAGAACTAAATGCAAAACCTGCATTTCCCGCTGGCCCGTACGGGGATCGAACCCGCGACCTTGGCGTTATTAGCACCACGCTCTAACCAACTGAGCTAACCGGCCAGAACGAGACAAGCCTTCTTCCTTCTTCCTTATAAAAGATCTTAAACAGCATCCTTTTTATTGGCGTTTAGGTTTCAAAATAGGTAATCGTACTGATTTATTTTGTTCTAGATTTGGCCTCAAGGAGCGCTGCGTCATCCAAAGAAACGTTTTGGGATTCTTTGTTTTTATTTTCCCTTAAATCAGATGAACCGAGCCCGCTAACGGGCTTTCTTCCCTGTGCTCCGCCCGCGGCGTCTACAGATGCTGCTCACACCCGCAACCACACACCCGCAGATGCGGCTTTGACGAGCGATGAATGAGACGAGATTTCCTCTGGCTTCAGCAAAGGTCAACGGAGGTCTTTCCTTCAGTCCAGATTTTCTATGCAACCATTTTAAGAGAAAGTTCTTCTTTGGTTATGACTGGTATTTCTGATTTTTTTAAATTTCCAAACTAAATTTCCAGGGTTGCTGAGCCTTACTAATGTGTGAGGTCGTATTCAAATAATACATAACTACACTTCTTTTCAGTTCTGGCTCCGTGGCTTAGCTGGTTAAAGCGCCTGTCTAGTAAACAGGAGATCCTGGGTTCAAATCCCAGCGGGGCCTTTTTGCTTTGGTTCTTTATCAACCCGACCTGGTATTCTTAACAATTGAATTGCAGTGTTTTTCTTCACATCCTATGAGATGGATACATACAGCCTTTTAAACTTTGCTGAGAAACTGAATGACTGCTTGCATTGGAAGGTGGAAATGGGAAATGGAGTATTTCGGGAAAAGCTTTCGAGTAATTCCTGAGGACAGGTCAGAACGTTGGTTTTGAGATCACGAGATTTGAAACGCATAATCAGTCTAGACTAGCTGAGGTTTGCTCCTTGTCACTACACACGGTTTGAGAAGAAGTTATGATAATTTATGAACTTTAAACCCACTGGGAATGAATGAGCACGCCGCAGTCAGTTCTAGCATTTGGGACGAGGAAGCGAAAGGATCAGGAGTTCAAGACCAGCTTCTGACATATAGCAAGGTCCTGCGTTTTTTAAAAGGTGGTTAGTAACAAAACCGAAGTACTTAACAACTGACAACTGATTATAGGTTGTTGGGGGGGGGAAATCATTTTGAGCTTGATGTCTTTAAGCCTTTTCAGGCAGACTTTACATAGAATAACTCAAAGACATCAAACTCTGAAAAATTAAGACATTCGTGTTTTATTTTCTGTTTCTTTTCCTGCTTTTTATATTCTAAGATGTATTTTCAGATTATGTTACCCTCTCTAAACGTCTAATCTCCCTTCTTTAATAAGGTTCACAGAATTCTACGAGCAGAACATTGAATTTCATGAAACTTCCTCTCCTGCCTGCCTCTAATGGCCTAATGACTGGGTAGCTCATTTTTTGGGGGGGTGGGGGGGCTGAACATGAAAGACTATGCAGTGTGCCAGGAGACTGGCAATGTAAAGGACTGCTTAGGTTGGGGACATGCTTCAGTGACAGAAAGCTGGCCTGGCTTGCTCAGGGCCCTGTGTTTGATTGCCATTACTACAAAATTAAAGTAACTAATTTCCCTGCAAATAACCACCCTACAGAAAATGGCTTCCAAACACGGGTACTCGCCAGACTAGCTGCAGTCCACTGTCCTTGGGGTCTGCGTTTGTGTTTTATGTCTAACACAGAGGCCCAGGCCACAGTTCCACATAAGGAATTCAGAATCTTAGAAGTGTCCATCAAACACAGGTAGTTAAGTCTTAGGCTGCCGGGGCCCACACCTTGGTCATGATCACACAAACACAAACACACACACACACACACACACACACACACACACACACACACACACACACATCTCCTCCATCTTGACACTGCCAGCTCTCATTCTGTAGCCTAGGCTGGCCTGGAACTTCCTGTCTCGGTCTGCCAAGGACTGGGATTCCACATGGACACCACTGTCGTGGGATTCTGATCCAAGAGGCAGAACACAAAGGCTTCTTCAGGAAGATAGTTTTCATGTGCATGCACAAGTGAACTATTGTTTGTAAAGAAATCTGGTAGTGAATACAGGAAAACAGTGCTTTTTATCTGCTTTTTGCTTCTTTGTCTCCCAAATATGGTAAATTATAGGTTGGCTCAAAACCTTAAACTAGGAGTCTAAAAAGGAAGGCAGGGCTGCTTGGAGCAGGTAGCAAGACCTCACATAAGCATTTTGGCAGAGACTAAACCACATGGCAGCCTCCTCGTCCTTCCTTCAAGGTCTCTGAAAAGACTTAACTAAGCGAGGAGGGGCTGAAGGAAAGGTGTGGTCAAGGACACTGCTCAACCTGTGTAGCTACTTAGCGAATTCTTCCCAGGTACCTGCCCTGAGAAGAATTCTCCCAGAGTCCTCGGGAAGATGCTACAAGCAGCTGGAATCTATTCCAAGGGATATCAATGAATCTACGTACACTGAGCTCTTTTAATCCATTCACTTTATTCTTCTAAGTCAATTCCATTTACACCGCTTCTTTTCTGTTCTCATGCTTAGCTCCTCTCCTTTCTTCTGCTGTTCTCTCATTGTTCCATCTTAGTTCTCCCCCAGTCTCTGAAGTCTCCTGTTTACATACACATACAGTCAGCAACGCTCTGGCCAAAGCACGGTCACAAGGCTTGAAGTCTTTCAGGGTCATAGAGAGAGGTGGTAAGATCCACACACAGAGCAGTAAATGTCAGCTTTTATTTACAACCCAAAAGGGGAGTGACTAGTGGAGGTAGGGAATTAAGGATTTAAGGTTACTGAGGTTATCTTCTCTATAGGTGAGATGAGCTCAGGGCTCACTAATGCTCATCCATCTGCTGTCTGTCCTGGGATGTTTGAAAGTATCTCAGATGAAATACTTCTGTCCAGAGAATGGCCCTGGCCAGATGAAGAATAAACACGGCTGGGGAATGTTATCCAAAATAACCCAATAGTATAAGGGAAGTCGTGCCCAGTAAATGATCGGTCACACTGTTAGAAGTTCTCGGGGAAAGAATCACATGGGAAAGCTACAATAGCTCACAGGAAATCCACTGCAGGAGGATACTTCATAGCTCTGTGGCTTGCAGCAGCTATTTCTGTTTTTCTTCTCTCTGGGTCTTAGGGGCCCCAATCACACCACCACATCTGGGTTCTCGGGGCGCTCCCTGAAGCAAAATGTAATTGACTCCTTCTTTTGTTTTATTTTATAATCCAGCCCAACAATCTCTGGATTTGTTGAATGGCTTGTCCCATTTACATTTGATGAAATTACTCATGTGATCTTTATATCATTTCTTGTCTACTGGTCTTTCCTTCTCTTTGTTCCTCGTTGAATTTTACTTGTTCTTTTGTTCCTTCTGCCCTCTTTTGAATTAATGTTTATTTTTCATTTTAACCTACGTGCTTCCTTTGCATCCACTTTTGTAAAGACTTATTTTGCCTTTAATTGTGCGTATAGGGTGGGTGGTATATGCACGAATATGAGCATGAGTATCTGTGGGGGTCAGAAGAGGGCGTTGGATCCCCAAAGCTGGAGTTATAAGAGTTACAAGCTCCTGGACATCAGTTCCAGGAACTGAAATCAGGTCCTCTGCAAGAAAAGTGTGTGGTCTTAACCACTGAGCCATTTCTCCAGGCCCTGAATCTACTTTAAAAATAAAAATAAAAAATAAAAAATAAAAAGTTCTCAATAGGTTTTTGCTATGGAATAATCCTTCTGTAGACTGTGTGAATGTATGTTGCTATGACTGGTTTAATAAATAAGCTGACTGGCCAATAGCTGAGCAGGATACAAGTAGGCAGGAAAGCCAAACTGAGAATGATGGGATGAGGAAGGGCAGAGTCCGAGGAAACACCAGCCCGATGGAGAATGAGTCGGACACACAAAGTAAGATAGAGGTAAAAGCCACCACCTCAGGGCAGTACATAGATTAATAGAAATGGGTTAGGCTGTAAGAGCTAGTTAGTACCAAGCCTGAGCATTTGTAATTCATATTAAGTCTCTGAGTGATAATTTGAGAGCAGCTACAGGACAGGAAAACCCCACCTACAGGTTTTCTGCTCTCCACACACCCCCCCCCCCCATACGTTTCTCTGCCTAAGAAGTAAGCCAGATCAAGCCAACTTGAAATAGTATAACAGCAAGTTTATTGAGAACAAAGCAACCTCTGGACGGGTTCACTGGTCTCAGAGAACATAGCCAGAGAAGTCACGAACCCAAGCCCCGGCAGGAAAGTTTTATAGATTGTAGGCGAGGTGTGAACGTTTTATAGGTTGTAGGTGAAGGATAATGATGTGTCCACCACAAGCTGGGTTTGTGCCCACGTATAGTCAAAAGCTGAGCGCTTAGGCGGGGACCTGGGTGGCTGGCAGCTTCAGGGGAGGAGGCTGGAAAAGCCACCAAGAATGTGGAACTGGGATTTTTGGCACCTTTCCTTGGTTTGGAGACTCTCTAAGTGGTGGGCTTTGGAGAGGGAGAAGAATGGGGCTGCCTCCTCACTTTCAGATTAAAAGATACCATCCCCTCTTTAGATGTCCTTTATTATCCAGTCCATAAATCCCCCCCCACTTATCTATTCTTTCTGTGTCCTGCTTCACACTATTGGTTCCTCCTGTTGGAGTCATTTGCTAGTGACACATTCCTTTTCTGACAAGTCTGCAACCAGCAAACTTTTCTCTTTCAAGACTCAGATCTAGTATTGTTTGTCCCTGGGACACCAGGGTATTTCCCAGTTTTCTGACTACCATGGGCAAGCCGCTCTGAACAGTCCACACGTCAATGGACACATTTGGTGAAGGCATTTCTGCCAGTGACAGTTCATCACACACCCTCCATATCATTTCTTTTTGTCAATGGGTAAAAAATTAAGGAGATTCACAAGATTAAAACAGAAAGTTTTCAGGGTGGTGGTTGCGCACGCCTTTAATCCCAGCACTTGAGAGGCAGAGGCAGGTGGGTCTCTGCCAGTTCGAGGCCAGCGTGGTCTACAGAGAGAGTTCCAAGACAGCCAGGGCTGTTATACAGAGAAACCCTGTCTCGAAAAACCAACAACAACAACAAACAAAAAAAAAATCAAGTTTTTCTGAGAAGAAAAGAAAAATTCAAAATTTCCTAATGAAGATATCAAGAAACAATTCTGTAATCAAAGGTAGCAAGAGACTCACCACATGGCTTTTGTGGAGTACTAGTTGTCAATTTTGCCTAATTCCAGGAAGCTTCCTTGTTTGAAACTGGGCAGAAATAGTTGAGGTTTGCTTTTGAGTTTCTATTATTGTTATGGTCCTGGACTTGAACATTCACCCAAACTTTTAAGCTCTGTCAGGGGCCCAGCGGTACAAAATGATGCCTCGGGCACTGAAAGTGGAATCCAGCCAAGAGGCAGGCCCCCTCTGTACATATACAATCCTGTTAGTGCTGATGAGTCCAGGAGAGTCAGGACCCCACACACCCAGCCACCTCCACCCGACCCTTGCAATGGATATGACTCTGGCTTTCCTGGAATCACAGACCTGAATCAAATCTCCCTGCCAACCCTCCCCCCCCCCCATCTGCCCTGCCTGTCCCTTTCACCCTTCCCCATCTGTGTTGTTGTTGGTGGTTGGTTTGGTTTTTAAACAGTCTCACCCCAAACAGACCTCAGATTCACTGAGTCAATCCTCCTGCCTCAGCCTCGGAAGTGTTGAGATCATAGTTACCGCTGCCACTGCTGGCGGCTTTACCTTTATTCTGGTGACCATCTCCAATCCTCCAGTCAGCTAGGAAAACCTCTGGCCCTGAATGGGAGGATGTGCCCGGCAGAGCCTCTGCAGACCCAGGCGACCCAAGCCATCCTGCCCCACGTGGAAAAGGGCAGACCACTTCTGGAACCAGCTTAAAATGTGTGCTCTTTGCAGGACTTCTAAGAAACAAGCAGTGAAGAGGACTGGCGCCTTGCTGAGTGTTGATCGCTAAGGCACGAGCCTTAGCAGCTGTTTTCACTTTGCAACCCACACGCTGGAAAGTGGACTTGACTGTTCTCTCCAGTATGGAACACAACTCACATTGCTGCCCTAAGAAACCGCAGGGGTGGCAGAGACAGGGTCCCAGGATGCAGAGCTATGCTAGGCATTTTCTGCCAAAATTACCTACCTCCCCCTGCCCACAAAAGATCTGAGAAAACGCTGGTGATCCCGACAAAGTAAATTCTTTCGCACCTATTAAAGATAACCTAATTTATCTTTTCAGAGGTTGAATCACACCAGACCGTAGATTCAAGATATTCTGGCAAAACGGAGTGTGATGGCACATGCCTGTAGCCAAACTCTTTTCTCTGTCCCGCCCCAGTCCCGCAGTCCAGCAGTCACTTTTAAAATAATCACTCAGAGGCTTAATATCAATTACAAAATGTTTGTTCTGTGCCAGAGGCTTATTGCTAGCCAGCTCCTACATCCCAAATTAACCCATTTCTATTCATCTATATTTTGCCATGTGGCCGTGACATTACCGGTCTGCTGACATCTTGCTCCTTGGGCTGCTGGATGGCATCTGCCCAATTCTGCCTTTCTTCTCCCTGTATCTCTCTTGGATTTCCCACCTGGCTATAACCTGTCTTGCCATAGGCCAGAGCAGCTTCTTCATTAATCAGTGGTAGCAATACATATTCACAGCACACAGAAAGACCATCCCACAGCACATGCCTTTCATTCTAGCACTGGGGAGGCAAGAGGCAGGTGGATCTCTGTGAGTTTGAAGCCAGCCTGGTCTATAGGACAGCCAGAGATACATAACAAAGTAGACCTTGTCTCAAAAATGAAAAAGAAAAAGAAAAAAAGACTGGTGAAACAAAGTTATAAAAAGCAGCAAAAAACAAGTTGATGGGGGTTTTGTGGTTGTTGTTTTTCTCTTTTGAGACAAGATAGCAGTAGTCCTAGCTGGCCTAGAACTCTCCATGTAGACCAGGCTAGGCTCAAACTCAGAGAGATTCTGCCTCTGCCTCCAACAACATATTGGAATTAAAGTCAAGAGCTACCACACCAGGCACCCAAAGGTTTACATTTTAAAATCTATTATACATTCTGCAACCATCATTAAACACGACAGTCTTGGATGGCCTGGACTAGCTGGGCTTCTGACTCACCCTTGGAGGCAGTGCTTGGAGGCAGAGGCAGGAGAATCACACAAACTCCAGGCCAGCCTGACCTACGGAATGAGACTCTGCCTCCTTCTCCCTAGAGTCTGGTATGTTCTGTACAGTCTATGGCGGCTCGAGTCCATAACACCATTTCCATGTACCTGGCCAGCCTGACCACAAGTCACAGCACACTGTGTCTTGATGTTTGTTGTTCCTGGAGATGGGACCTGCAGTGGCCTCTCTCCTACCACTGCACATCACACTTACAGTTTTGTATTTCTCTGAAAAACCTCCGTGCTTTGCCTAGTTTTCTCTTGGTGCACTTAGATTTCTTGGGAGAATTCCCTAAATGAAAGTCCTGTGCCCTCACAGGAAACATGTATTTTCCTTTCTTCCTCTATGTTTATCAGTGTGATAACCTAAATGATCCGTCTCCTGAAAGGTGGGTTGATCAGGACAAAGCAACATCTGTTGTCAATGCATGATGAATCCAGGATGCTCTGTTCTGTGCTATGCACTCCCTGAAACATATTAAGTGCACTTAATGAACATAATTCTAAACCCCGGTGCATTCTCTGAGGCTTGCAGAGATGTGGAGCTGGTACACAAGTTATGATTCACACATGTGTACTCCTGACACACATTCTTCAAGTCGTTATCTTTGCAATTCCTATAACAGGTTGAAATAAATAACAGGAAGCCAAGGGTGATGGCACACACCTGTAATCCTGACACTGAGGACCCTGAGGCACAAGTAAGAGACAAACCAGGGCAGGATCTTACTAATCCCTGGCTGGCCTGTTGACCTAAAACTCACTATACAAATTAAACTGGCCTCAAACTCATAGAGATCTGCCTGCTTCTGCCTCCTGAGTGCTGGGATTAAAGCCCTAAGCCACTATGCCCAGAAAGACCCCATCTTAAAAAAAATAAAAGAAAGAAAAGAAAAAAGAAGAAAATAATGACAGGAAAGAACAAATCTGGACAAGAGTCATAGTTATCATTTATTTCTAGCTACTAAGTAAAATATTTAGTGGTTTTCTATAAACTCACAAAGTGAGTTTATGGGCAACTGCCTGTTGTGAAATATTATTTTGAGATGTTTTATAATTTTTTTACACTGTGAAACATTTCTTTAATGATGCAAAGATGTGTTGTATTCTTTTATGTTGTATTTGTTTAACTCTGTGAAGCTGTGTTACTTTGCCTGTCTAAAACACCTGATTGGTCTAATAAAGAGTTGAATGGCCAATAGCAAGGCAGAAAAAAGAATAAGCAGGGATGACAGACAGAGGGGATAAATAGGAAGAAAATCTGGGAAGAGAAGAGTGAGGAGCAAGAAAGAGGAGGAGAGGAAGACTCCAGGGGCCAGCCACCCAGCTACACAGCAAGCCACAGAGAAAAAAGAAAGGTATACAGAAATAGAGAAAGATAAAAGCTCAAAGGCAAAAGGTAGATGGGATAATTTAAGTTAAGGAAAGCTGGCTAGAAACAAGCAATGCTAAGGCCGGGAATTCACAAGAAATAATAAGCCTCTGTGTATAATTATTTGGGAGCTGGGTGGTGGCCCCCCAAAGAGTACAGAGCAAAGAGTGAAAGAAACGACCAACTGTTGCTGCCATTGTTACCTATCATCATTCCTGACTTATAGTTGCAGTAGCTGAGGAGTGATCACGCATCGGTAACTACCTTGCCCAAGGCCACACAGACTGCAGAATCTGGAGGCAGTGTTTTCATCAATGCATGTAAATCAGACGTTCTGGGCTCCTGGAGAGGAAGAGTCTCGATGGGACACAGGCAGTCAGAGGGTGAAAATGAATGAGGAGACTAGAAGGATGGAGAGACAGGCAGGGAAAGACAGAATTCAGAGACTCGAAGAAGCAAGCCAAGTCTAGCGTCAAAGCCTGTAATATCAAATACTCAGGAGGCTGAGGCAGGAGAATTCTAAATCCAAGGCTCCCCAGAGGGCTGGGGAAGTAGCATAATGGTAAGCGCCCGCCTACCATTCAGGACACCCTAGGCAAAAATATGGGGAAGAGAGTAACAAAAGCAACCTCACGTAAACATGTGCTCCCTTGAAGGAAATGGGGAAAGCCTATTTCAAGACAAAAGACATTTCAAAATACTTAGGCTATATAGTCATTGTGTGTTAATACTGCCTCTGGTTTATCACAGGAGTTGCTTCCCAAAAATGTTACTCACAGATGGACTGAAAGAGTATTTGAGTCAGGTGGTGGTGGTGCATATCTTTAATTCCAGCACTCTGGAAATAGAAGCAGTGAATCTTTGAGTTCGAGGCCAGTCTGGCCTGCAAAGAGAGTTCCAGGACACCCAGAGCTACACAGAGAAACCCTGTCTTGAAAAACAAAACAAGAAAAGAAAGAAGGGAGGGAGGGAGGGAAGGAAGGAAAAGAAGAAAGGAAGGAGAGTTGGGGAGGGAGATTTGGGAATGTGGCAAATGTGGAGATCCTAAGTGATTCAAACAAGCTTGCACTTAGCAACAGTAAAATATTTTACAGCTGGGACTGGAGCAACGGGGGGCTCAGCCACAGAGAGGACCCAGGTTCAGTTCCCAACATCCACATGGTGTCTCAAAACCATCCATAACTCCAGCTCCGCGGGATCCAACACCCTCTTCTGACCTATGTTGGCTCTGCATACATATGGTGAATTTCTATACTCATACACATAAAATAAATACATCCAATAAAAATTAAATTTTAAAAATATATTTTACAATTATTTCAGTTTCTTTTCTTTTTTTGTTCTTAATAAAAACATTTTTCATTTCAGTTTCTTAACAATTCTCCAGAAGAAGTGCACACCTTCAGTCCCAACAAGAGGGAGGCAGAGACAGGTGGATCTCTGAGTTTGAAGACAGCCTGGTCTACAGAGAAAGCTCCAAAATAGCTAGGACTACACAGAAATACCTTGTCTTGCAAAACCAAAATGAGAAAAGAAAAAGAAAACCTAGCATATTTCACAGTGAAAAACAAACTCATTTCAAGAGTAGCTAGTGAGTATTTTTTAATATTGAAGCATTAAGATTTTATAGTTCAGTGAAAGTATAATAAATTCTAACATAATTACAGAACAGGGAAGAAAAGGAAAATGCAGGATAAAGAAGAGAGACAATATTCAGATCAAAGAGTTAAATATGGACACAAACAACACAGACACCTGTAAAATTAAAAGTTTGAGAACTGCTCCTAGGACTCAAGAGCAGAAACTCCTGAACTCCAAAAGCAACTGTCAGAGAAAATGGAAAAGATAGGAAAAGGGTAGGAACACCCGTGGTACCCAAAGTCCAGGGCAGGAAAAGGGTTGGAACATCCGTGGTACCCAAGGTCCAGGGCAGGAAAAGGGTTGGAACATCCGTGGTACCCAAGGTCCAGGGCAGGAAAAGGGTAGGAACATCCGTGGTACCCAAAGTCCAGGGCAGGAAAAGGGTAGGAATATCCGTGGTACCCAAAGTCCAGGGCAGGAAAGGGGTAGGAACACCCGTGGTACCCAAAGTCCAGGGCAGGAAAAGGGTTGGAACATCCATGGTACCCAAAGTCCAGGGCAGGAAAAGGGTTGGAACATCCATGGTACCCAAAGTCCAGGATAGGAAAAGGGTTGGAACATCCATGGTACCCAAAGTCCAGGGCAGGAAAAGGGTTGGAACATCCATGGTACCCAAAGTCCAGGGCAGGAAAAGGGTTGGAACATCCATGGTACCCAAAGTCCAGGATAGGAAAAGGGTTGGACCATCCATGGTACCCACAGTCCAGGGTAAGAGGGAGAAGCAGCAATGAGAAAGCAAACCACCTCCTGCCAAGCTAAAAGCAAAGGGAAGGATCTGATGGGTGGTGTTAAAAATGAAGCCAGCACTCGGGAGGCAGAGGCAGGAGGATCTTTGTGAGTTCAAGACCAGCCTGGTCTACATCGTGAGATCCAGGAAAGGCACAAAGCTACACAGAGAAATCCTGTCCAAAAAAAAAAAGCCTGGAAAGTCTCCAGAGAAAGCAGGAGGAAACTGGACATGGTGGTGCATGCCTTTGATCCTGACACTCAGGAGTCAGAGGCAGGCAGATTGCTGTAAGTTCCAGGACAGCCAGGGCTACATAGTGAGACCCTGTCTCAATAAAATCCAAGGGGTGTAGCATTAAGATTGGGATTAGACAATGCAGAAATGTTTCAGCTGCTTCATGACCACAGCTCTTTTAAGGGGATTTCTTATATTTCCTGAAATAGAATTCTTCTCCATAGAAGAGAAGGATGCTGGTGAAATAAAAAGCAGCTATCTCTTAAAAGCAAAAGGGAAGCATAAGAAAAAAATTAAAGAGCAACATAAAGTGAGAGAAAAGGTTAGACTATGGAGAGTATTGTCCAAGTAAGCACCCTGTCATAGGCAACCTGACAACATTCCAGGTTTGCGGGACTTGAGGGACAGGGTCTCATATAGACAAGACTGACCTAATACTTGCTGAGTATTAAAGTCTGGCCTTTAACTCCTGATTATTCTTCTGCCCCAACCCCGCCCCCATGCTAAAACTGCAGACACATGCCACCTGCCTGTTAAGAGATTCTGTTTCCACTGCCACTAACCTCCCTCCTCACCCTCCCACCCCCAAAATAAAAGACACTATCATGCCTCCCAGGAGTTCTTGATTGGATTGGAGAGATAGGTATATACATTATAGGAAGGGAGGGAGGGAAGTAGATACATAGGTAGGTAGACAGACAGACAGACAGATAGATAGATAATAGACACAAGTGCAGTAGGACAGGCCCATAGGGTAGAGGAAATTGGCTCAAACCAGTTACCAAGGCATGCACATAATGTACTTTCTTATGAACCAACTTGGAGTCTGCCTGAGGGCCTAGCAACAGGCGCTGTCAGAGGTTCTGATCATCCCTAGCTGATGAGGGGCCACCATACAATGTCACCAGATTGGGACACAGCCTGGGTGCCAGGAGGAGGGTATATAAGGCCTTCCCCATTGCCAAATAAATGAGTCTGCTGTCTGCCTTCACCTGACTCCTTCCCAGTGTCTGTGTCATTGACACCGCGCCTTCTCGCCCCTTCCCCGGAGGGAACCATTAGGATCCAGCAACACACAAGGAAAGTGAAGACAACAACTTCATATGAGAACCCAAGGCATGGAAGAGGTGGGAAGGGAAGGACAGCCTCACAGGACTGCCTTTGCATGGGTGGACTGCATTTCAAACAGTTTCCATGGGGCTCAGATCATGAAAAACTTTTTTTTTTCTATCAAAGGTAGTTATTTCAGCAGAGGCTCATATGCCCTGAGCCCTCCCCTTCTCCTTTGTGGGGTTTAGCAATCAATCAGATTGTGAAGCCAAGCTCCCACTCACGGTGTGAGATGAAGTCACTAACTACATTACAAGTGAAAGACAGAATTCTGCTGAATTGGCCAAGTATTCTTGTTAGCCTAGTTTGGATTCTGGCACACCCTTTTTGCAAAAAGAAATGGCTTTCCCCAGCTACTTTCACTTTGTTCATGTGTTTCTTTGTGTGACATTGAGATTCTCCGGTAGTTTCTAACAGGGGTGAGGAGGGCGCCATGGAAAGACTTGGAGATGAGGATGGCGCTGCTGTGTTCACTTTACTGACAATCACGGTCGTTTCACATCCTCACTTGGGAAGAAGGCTCAACAACCAGCTGAAGTTGGGCCCATCCTGATGCACAAGTTCAGTAACTGTAGGCTCTCTGAGAAGGTTTCCACAGCACAGTAGATTATACTCAGCATGCATTCTAAAACTCCAGACAAAGGAAGCACAGGATTCCACTGTAAATGGGGCCATGGCTATTTTGTAACCACTTACACCTTCAGAGTGCCTGACACCAGACAGGAAAAACAAACCAGATTACACATTCAGAGATCCCTTGCTGCCTTGGCTTGAGGAACAGGAGTTCTGCTGTGTAGAAGGTATGTGGAGTCAGGCGGTTGCTGTAGAAGAAAGTGTTCTCTGTAGAGTGCCCGACAAGTGGAGCTCATTCTCATCTCCAGCCCACGCTGCAGAGCAAGTGGTATATGTTCATTTTTAAATGAATAAGTCTTCCTACTTTAGGTTGGTGATGACTGACTGGGTAGTTAAGACATTGGACTTTGAGTCAATGGGGCTCCCCATGCAGGTTCAGGTTCAAATTCTGCTTACAGCTACATTTTCCTGTTTGATTTCTGCAAAATATTCAGTGGCCTGGTGGTAGGATCAGCACCCTACCCTGACAAATCCTTTACAGTCTGAAATCATGCCGGGACCACACAGGAGCTCAATTCTACTTTATATTTAAGTGCCTTTAGTTATTTCTTTGAGTCATAATACTACTTTACAATAAATGTATCCATGGTGATTAATGACACTTTTTATGTGTTTGGACACAGGGGAAAGACTATGATCAATATCTTCTGAAATGTATGGAAAGACACCTCACCTTTTCAATAATTACATTCCTGACAATAGAATTGCCCAGTGGTGACTGGTGCCTGATCAGTACCCATTCAGCTCTAAAGCAGGAAACTCAATGTGGGCACAGGACTCGGTTGAACCAAAGAAACAGCTCAAAACCGGTCACAGAAAAGAGATATAAACACAGGTCTGAAGAAATTAATCTTCTCCTTGAAGCATAACTAATACCTCAGAGATAAAAAGTGGTCTTTATAAAAATAGGAAGGGGACTCTACCAGGTTGGACGAGGTCTAAAAAGGGGGAAATACAAAATATGGCATATGTACTTTCATATGCAGAATTTATATGTAAATTCCACATATGTGTGCATGTTAATGCACCAAAGCAGAAGGTCTTTCTGAGGAGGGAGGACATCATTGAGGGAGAAAGAGTAACGATGGGCAAGGTACAATGATATGTGTTTTAAAAAGTCATTATTGAATAAACTAACAAAATTAATTTTAAAAATTAAAATTGGCCCTTGCTTCCAATAAACAACTTTGCGTGGAAATTTGTAGGCAAATAAATCATGATCTCCTAGCTGCATGCTGTATTCCCACCGCTCAACCCTGATATGGCTCTGAGTTGTGTCAGTGCCTAGATATAATCTGTCGTTTTTTTCTAATTGCTGCAATACAGCAAAGTCCTTGAACGGCCCTTGAAGGCACTTGGGGTGCGGGTCAGTTGCGGGATGAACAGTGTTTCTGACTACGAATCCGGAGGTTCAGGACCGGACTTCTAGCTGCTTCTGTTAGCTTGTTTGTTTCTGTTCTGAATGCGTTCGTTCAAATTCCTATAGAAGCAATTCGTAGTATTCAAGTGCCTAAGCATTCGGGATCTGTGAAGTATTTTCTGTGTCTGTACGCTACTTCCGAAGCCGTTAAGCACCCTATTCTGAGAGCCTTTCTTTCTGCTTTCCAGCTCTTCCTACTTCGAGGAGTCAGAAGAAATGCTTTACAACCAAAGAGGGGCATGGAAACAGAAAGAGGGAAACAAAGACCAGGAGGAGGCGGTCCAAGGTGTGTGTGTGTGTGTGTGTGTGTGTGTGTGTGTGTGTGTGTGTGTGTGGCGCGGGGTTGGGGAGGAGGGGGCAAGAGAGTAACAAAAAGGATCTGAAAAGAATTTGGAGAGAGGAAGAGAATCGGCAAGGGAGGGGACCCGGGAGGGCAAGCGGGAGAATTATATCAAAGTATTCAAAGTGTAATGATATATGTATGAAAATGTCACAAGGAAACTTACCGCTTTGCATACTAACTTTAAAATAATACAAATTACATTAAATAAACACCCTAAAGGAGAGGCCGGGTTGCAGGCCAGCAGTGCCAACGTTCGGGAGGCGGGGGCAGAAGAATCGCTAATTTCAAGGCTCGATCTCAACAAACAAATAAGCTTTATAAAGAACTCTTTCCTATCTGGCTTCATCAATACTTTTTCCTGCCGGGAAGAGTTCTCACTTAGGGAGTCGGTCACTCCTTCCCCCGCACAGCTCATTCTCTAGAAACGGCCACTGCAGAAAGGAAGGGGCATCTCCCTAAGGAGTGTTGATACAAGCCCGGCCTTGGGGACGCGAGGCACTGGCGGTGTGGCCGCAGCGGAGCCGTCGAGACTGTGTTTGGCCACCGACCTGGTCGACCTCGCGGGTCCCCATCCTTGGCCCTCAGCTCCGCGATCTTATGCAGAGAATGGCACAGGTTAAAACACAAGAACAACCCAGGGAGGGAGAGAGGAGGGAGTGAGGAGAGAGCTGGAAAAGTAAGCCCCAGAGTGCGCACCTAAAGTGAGAAGATTTATTTTCTGCTTCGGGCACGGTGGAGAAGGATGCTGAGGTTGCTGGGAAGTGGGGGGAATTTTCTGAAGTTATACCAAGAGCATCTTAGTTTGGGGATGGATTTGCTGTCTTCCCTCCTACAGAGGGTTTGGGGATTACTAATGTATGAGAGGTTAGGCGAAGGAAGCTAAGCGCTGCCTCCTGCGGACAGCTCCGTGTTCCGGTCACTGATCCTGTGCGGGCTCAGGAACGATGCACTTAATGGGTCCTGCACTAAGATCCAACACAAAAGCGGCCATTCGCACCCCACGAGGCCGCCGAGAGCGCTGGTTAACTGTTGGAGAGTCTGCTTAGATGGGGCTGTGCAAGCCACACCACACCAGAGAAAGAGCCGGGCACAGGGGAGTCCTGCGCTGCTGCTACAAGGGACCCGTGATTCTGCACCTCGGCTGAGTCTTTGTGAAGCAGACGCGTGGCTGAGTCTGAAGCCCAGAGGACCCCACAGGATCCTGCAGACCACATCAGCCCAGCCGGCCTCCAGCAAAGCTCCGGCCACGTCCACAGCTGCCGGGATCTTCCCGAGAGCCGCCTGGAAGCCTCACCTAGGCGGGCTTTATATCTACCCCGTGTTTATTTACCCCAGAAAAATTAAAAAGGTAAGCCCGGCTGCGAGGCTGAAGCAGAAGAATCAGGAGTTCAAAGATAAACTTTGCTTTGGATACCCAGCCAGTTCAAGACCAGTTCTAGCTACGTGAGACCCTGTCCTAAAAATTAAAAAAAAAAAAAAAAAGTAAATAAAATTTAAAAATTAAACATAAACAACCGTTTCTTGATGCTATTATTGCCTCTCTCACCAACTCACTCACTATCCTGAGTCGGCTTCCCTCTCTATACTGAGAGAGAGACAGAGAGAGAGAGAGAAAGAGAGAGAGAGAGAGAGAGAGAATTTGTACCTTCTCCTGATTCCCTCTAAAATTAGCACCAGGAGTTCACAATGTAACTCAACCAAGAGAGATCCTCCTCCCTCTGCCTCCCAAATGCGCGGACGCACGCCTGCAGTCACCACATGACTTTTCTTCTCTAGAACCCAGAGATCAGCCTAACTCTGCCACCGGAGCGCTGGAATGGAGGGCGTGCGCCAGCACTCACGGCTCTTCTTTAAGTAGCGGAACAGTGGTGAAGAGAGGCAAACAAAAACTGGCCCGTACGGGGATCGAACCCGCGACCTTGGCGTTATTAGCACCACGCTCTAACCAACTGAGCTAACCGGCCAAGCAGTTGTTAACCCCTAAATGGAATGGCATGAGGAGGTTGTGCATTTGTGCAATTAAAACTAAGTCCTCACCTTTTCTAAAAATTCACATATTTAAACAAGGGAATCTGGAATACTTCAGCATAAAATTCAGACCAAAAGTTTTAACAGTAGATGAGCTTTTCCTGAAAAAGCGCTCATGACCCGATGCCTCTTTCACTTTTCGGAGCCTGCCAGTCACTGGACTGCAGATTGTAACCTTCTCAATCATTTGTTAATCATTACCTGTTTCTTTCAAGTTGGTTCAAAGCAACTACTCAGAGACCGGTGGGGTGGAGGAGTGGATTCTCTATAAAGAGTCGCACACATTAGCGTCTAGGCTTGGAATTGGGGCTCCCCACAGAGCACTGGGAACCGGGTGTGGCTTTCCATCTTGGTACAACCAGACCCAGGGAAACACGGTGGTGCTAGAGACCGAACTCAGAACCTAGTGTACGGGCCACTACCTCTGAGCCACACTCCCTTCCTGAGTCACGTACATGCATTTAATAGCATCATCTACTTTCACACAAATAGGCATTGGGTTTTTGTTTGTTGGTTGGTTTGTTTTCTTATTTTCTTTCAGGGAATTACTGGAAACTGAGGAAGAACTTAGGTTCGAGGACACGAGAGGATTTCCAAAATCCTTTTTCCACGATAGCAGTAAAATTACACAACCCGCTATCATATAATGGGGTCAAGTCTTTCAGCTTTAGCAAAGTAACGGGTCAAACACAATGGGTGTTTGAAAGCACAGACTGTGAAAAACAGTTTGCCGAAACCCGGGATCGAACCAGGGACCTTTAGATCTTCAGTCTAACGCTCTCCCAACTGAGCTATTTCGGCTTGTTGTATGGAGGTTAACTGGCCATGTCAGGACTTCAGAAGGTCCCCGGAGGAAGACCAGGAACGAAAAAGCAATAAAAAGACCAAGAAAGAAAAGAGTCCAAAGCTGGAGCCCGGAGGACTGCAAGGTCTGAAGACCTAAGCCTGCGAGTTTATTAACGGCACAGTTTTGGTTTTTTTTTTTAAATCCCTCAAATGGAGAAGCAGAAAATGAGTCAGTAAAGGGCACTAGACAGCAGAATTACAGGTGTGATGGTCTGGACACCAAGTCCAAACTCAAGGACAGAAGAAATGACAGATGGTAAAGTCTCAAGAGCTTATTAGCTGAGGGCCGGGTGGCACTTCTACTAAGGAAAAAATTGCGTGTCCCGTCTGCAGAAAACATCAGTCTTTTATCCAAATGTTGCTGGGCAAGTAAGAGCAAGCAAGCAGATTACAGGGGCCAATGAAAAGCAGCTAGCTTGCGCTAACTCACAAAATTTTTTAAAGTTTAAAATAACAAACATGGTTCCAGGTGTGATCGGTTTAAACAACTTTTCTGGACAGATGTTCTCTCCTTCCCCACAGCACGTTGAACCTGTACGATTTAACTCTTGGGCTAGTGTTCCTTTTGAGACGGTTTTCTCCTAGATCACATCACAGGGAGCTCAAGATACTTCAGTTTCCCCTTTAGCAAGGTACATTCTGGAATGGCAAACAAAAACATTTTACATCTCAGTGTCTGGAACATTTGCCCACATACATGCCGGGGTAATGACAAATGGCAGCCCCGCCGGAAACCCTGCCAATCCTTACCCAGCTTTGCCTGGCTTGATTCTGGCTAGGTGAGGGGCAAAATGCCCACACCCCATCACCTCCGGGCAGTCTCCAGTCTAGCGTCCCAACATTTCTGGATCAAACTTTTGTTTCTCCCTGTCTGTGTCTCTCCAGTCTAACCAGTTCTCTCTCCCCTATCCCTCTGTCTGTCTCTCTTCTCTCTTGGAAGCAAATTTTTCCTACTTGCCTGTAGTTCCTTTTATGGACGTTCCATCACAAAAATTGTGTTTGCTGAAAATATAATCTGCTCACTTCAAGAATAAATGTGGAAAGGAGCTCTAAAAGGGGGGCTAGCCGGAAACAGGTAACCGGTGAAGAGAGAGATGTGTGAAAAACAGGGGAGGGGGTGGAAGTTAGGAAGGGGTGGGAGGTCAGTTCAGAAGGTGGAAAAGGAGGGATAAATAATACTAAGACCGTTTGAAAAAAACATGGGGATCAAATTATTTCATGTTTACCTAAAATTACCTACAATGTGTGTGTACATGTGCGTGTGTGTGTGTGTGTGTGTGTGTGTGTGTTACAAAGTTACAACGCATGGGGTGATAATGATTCTCCCAAGAGCCATAAATTATCTAACAATATAGGCCCTTGCTGTTGTCCTTGGTTGCCCTTCAGAGGCTGAAGATAAGTCCCTGTTGCTGAAGACAGATTCTATCTGATCGGACCCAAAAGCTTCCTTCTTTAGAACTAGCTTCCAGGCTGGCAAGGGAAGAAAGCAATCAAGAGTCCTTCCCAGCTGTGGTGCCTGTATAAGGCAGTAGCCAACAGCCTGACTTAAGACCCGCTCAACTACTGGAAAATTTCGTCTAGTACTGTGAACCCGGCTAGTGAGGTCATAGATCTCAGAAGACAACCTACGACCGCCACTTTCCTAAACCGCTGTAATTCCTAAGTACATTCTAACAACTTAAGCCCACCGGTAAGTGTAACTCTCACCTCTCCCGCATCAAAGAAGTCTCTTTTTGCAGCAGACAGAAACCATTACAGCAAGCCACAACTGGTCAAAAGGCAAAGAACAGGTGGCCGCGGGGTGCCCAACCACAATAAATGCGTTTATAGCACACAAGCCCTACACGGAAGGCACGGGAACATCGTGGAGAGGGAGCAGAGAGATGGTAAGAGGCAGAGGACCAGGAAGTCTGCTGAAATCCAGATTGTGATGGAAACTACATCCACTGATTCTCAGCAATACGCCTGGCTGCCTAGACAAGACCTGAACAATGACACCAGTTGATGTGCGGACATGGATGAGGGAAATCTCACTGGGTTCTGAAAGACCCCCGGCTGAGATCTTTCTCCGGGAGAGACCCCAAACCCAAGGAACACACCGAAACCACAGATCAGATGCAAAAGCAAGAGGGTTTATTTAGACCAGGTACCTGGGGCGAAGTCTCTTGGAGGACTTGCGCGCTTTCCTAGGGCAAGGGGGACTTTTTATGGGATCCCAGGGGCAGAGGCGCGGTTACAGAAGCGAGAAGCATAGTTACAGGGTCCCTATTGGTTGTTTCAAAGAAGGCCAGGGTGAACTTGGGGTCATATGTGTGTGGCTGATTTGGCCTTGTCCAGGCCAGCTGCTTATTCCTCAAGGCCAGGGGCCCGCCATAAAATATCAACTGTCTTACTCCCAAGGCTGCTGACCACAGTTATCTCTCTCAAGGCTGGCCATAGCTATCTCTGTCAAGGCCGGGTAGCTGGCTATGGCTGTGAACTCCTGTTTTTCTGATTCCTGCAGAATGGCGTTTCTAAGGCCAAGTTATTGGGGGGGGCATAACATCGGCCCAACGCCCCATATCCTCATAATGGAGCGGGGGTCTTTCAGTTCTACCCCTGGATAAAGGACTACAAGCATTTAAAGACTGAAGAGAGAGCTAGAATTACTCTTCCCCAGGGATGAGGCTCCTAATTATCCAATATAAAGTTGTCAGCCCTGAAAACATAAAACATATGAGCAACAACACTCAATGGATTCCGTAGACTGTATTTATATGATTATTCGTGTGTGTGTGTGTGTGTGTGTGTGTGTGTGTGTGTGTGTGTGTGTGTGAAACAATAATTAAAGAGGTCATGAATTCAAAAGGGAACTGGGACATAGTAGAGATTGAAAGGAAGAGGGGGAGGGGAAAGTGATGTAATTATATTTTAATTAAAAATAAAATAAATTTTAACACCAGGTGGTGGTGGCACGCACCTTTAATTCCAGCACTCAGAAGACAGAGGCAGGCTAATTTCAGAGTCTGAGGCCAGTCTGGTCTACAGAGCTGTCGGGATCAGAATGGCTCTGACCCCTCTAAGATTGCCCCCACCTCCCCTGTTCTGAGTGCGCTGAGGTCAGGCTGTTCTGCGGATGTTTTGCTGTTTGGTACATCTCGTGGTTTGGCAGCTGTGGCTTCCTGGAGCATGCTGACCATTCCTTGACCCTGGGGGCTTGATAAACAATTTTGTTTGTTTCCTCCTGAAAGGGTATACAAGATGGAGAAGGAAGAATAAAGAGAGTCCTGATGCTTGCAACTTGACTGGTGTGTGCTGTGTTCATCCCGACTTCCCACGCCAGGTTTTGAGCCCAATTGCCGTGCAGGCGCAGCACAGAGCGAGTTCCAGTTCCTCTGTCATACAGAGAAACCCTGTCTCGAAAAACCAAAAATAAAATAAATAAATAATAGTGTCAACAAAATTAAGGTTGTTTAAAAAGAGATAGAAAAAAATACTTGAAAAGTTAGAAAATGTAGTAACCAACCCACTTTCAAAAGTACAACAGAAGGAGGGAGAAAGACAGTGGAAAGATCTACATATAGTTCCCAAGGAAGAGAACCATGGTTCGTGATTTAAAGCTTCCTGCTGCTCTGAGACTCTTCCCAGATTTTATGACATCATCTAAAATCATCTAATTGACCCCCCCCAAAGATCTCTTTTTCATTTAAATTTCCTATTATACTGAGAATAAATTACAGAGTAAATCAGGTCGCCGTGATCCGTGCCCTTCATCCCAGCACTTGGGAGGCAGATACAGGCAGAACTCTGAGTTCGAGGTCAGCCTGATTTATGGAGTTCCAGCCAGAGCTACACAGAGAAACTATATATATAGTTATTATATTATATATATGGTTATTATATATATATAATCTTGAATGTATGTACCACTTATTGAATTCTACAAGTTTATATCCCTGCATGACTATCAGTGAGCTCAGACTCTCTCTCATTTCATACCTTTCCAAAGGCAGCCACAGTCCTGAACCTTTTCATCATCTGTAGTAGCTGTTTTAATAACTTTGTATGTATTGACCCAAATGGAATCAGCATTCTTTGTGTCTGGCTATTTTTAACCAATATTGTCGCTGAGATTTGTGTTATCTATTTTTGCTGTCTGTGTTTGTGTTGTTGTTCATTTTGTGGGTGTCCTTGGTTTCAGACAGGCACTCAAGTTGCCTGGGGCTAGGCTTGAATACTTGTATGTGGAGAAGGACCCTGAACTCCTAATCCTCCTTCTTTCCTAATGCTATGATTATAGGCTTGTCTATGTTTATGACTGTGAAAACAAACTGTCCAAGCTAGTTCAGGCCTGTGATGAAAATGAAAAACAACAACAAAAATAGTCCTTTCTCATCAACTTCACTTTACAGATCTGCTATGTAGCAAGCTTTGTTATCAGCCGCCAGCTCACAAATAACAACACGGAGACTTATTAATTATGAAAGCTCGGCCTTGGCTTAGGCTTTTCCCACTAGCTCTTATAATTTAAACTAACCCATTTATATTAATTGAAAGTGGCTATTGAGGTTCAGGATGTTGGCCCACCAGGAGACAACCTCCTGGTGAATAATTCTCAGTTAGGCAAGGCCCCTGAGACCACAGACCCTGGAATGCCCTTTGTTTCTGTTGCTATCTTTCTCTGATACCTGACATGATTGAATTAGGTGTGGGGAAATTCCCACTGCCTGTAAGGTGATGTGTTTATCTCATGGAAACTTCCCATTCTACTGGGCATTTTTAACTGCAAATTATTATGAAGATGACTTCCTCCCTAAGCTGTGTCATCTAATTGATAATAATAATAATGCTGGTGTATACAGAGCTTTGATGAGTAAAAGTAAATACAAGGATATGCTTCACAGCTAAAAAAAAAAAAAAAAACTATGAATTCCACCTAATTCCACCTAAGGAGCTCCTTTAGAGAATAGCTCAAGTTAATTATTAAGAAAAACAATGAGCCAGGCTGGCTCAAATTCCTTTCATCTTAATGCTAAGAAACGCAGTCACAGATTTTGGTGTGCATTATTAGCTGAAACAAAGCCTTGTAATAACTTCAGGTTAGATCAAATGTTTTGAAAATAGCTTTAAGATGAAAACACACACACACACACACACACACAGAGAGAGAGAGAGAGAGAGAGAGAGAGAGAGAGAGAGAGAGAGAGAGAGAGAGAGAGAGAAAACAATCCAATGTCCACAAGGACACATAGCTGAAGGAAAAAAATACAAAGCAGCCCAACTGTTAAGGTTGGTTGATGATTAAAGGTGATGATTAGCTCCTTATAACTCATTCCTGCCCTCAATCTCTTGGTATAAGAAACTATTGATAAATGGGTATACACCCTAAAGAGCTAAAGTACAGCTGACTGACTATCTTTTATCTTTTATGTACAAAAAATTAGGTTTGTGATTCCTTTAAGATTCCTTATTAGATTAACCTTCAAGATTAGCAGTAAAATGATTGACTCTTTCTTTGTAACAGCAGTATGAAGCTTCCCAGCAAAAGAGTTGGCTGTGAAAAAAAATACTTTCTGTCTGTTCATGTTCTGTTAATCTGTAATAAGTTACTTAGACATGAATGTATATGGGAAATTGGGATGACTTTGTTTTTATTCATGTAAGGGAGATGAAAAGCATTTTTACCTGTACTCTGTAGGAACTTAGCAGAATCACTGTATGGGGTAGATATTAGAATGAACAGTCACTTAAGAATGGAAAATACACAAGGAGTCTGGATCCCATATGGTGTCTTGTTAACTTTCAATTTTTTAATGCTAATGCACCAAAACAATAGCTGCTGAGAGACATTGGATTATGAAAACTGCTAAATAAAACCAACCTATATATTTTAAAATATCTTAACTTCAAAATGGGAGTTGAACAATGTGTTGTGTTGGGGGAGAGGTTATGCTTTTGTTTCCACAGAAAAAGAAAGACTGTGGATTCCTTCCAGATTAATAGAGATCAGATTTGACCCATGGAGACCTCCTGAGTATGTTGGCTACAGACATGGGAGAGAAAGCCAAAAAAATTACAAAGACAGGTAACATGTAAGCTGATCACTTGACATGGGAACAGCTCTGAGATGAGATGAGACATGATAAATCTTGTTGACTATAGAGTCTTCATGACTTATTACTACATGGCACTCTTTCATATGGCAAGGATAGAGATTTATATTACAATTTGATTATACAGTCCAAATGGGCTTATAAAGTAGACAGATGTCTCTTACCTGCTCAAACAGAAAACAGAAAAATCATCTTTAACTGACTATGCACACCGCACACTCCATACTTGTGTTTATGCAGATGAGTATGTTTGTTGTCTTTGAAAGTTTATGTGTTTTCAGAGCAAGAGGACCAGACACCAATGAAAATGGTGGCCTAGGTGATTCAGCCTCTCAGAGTGCCTTTGTTGCAGTTTTCTCAGAGTTCTGAATACAGAACAGCTTTAAGGCTGCTGATGAGATGGTCCAGCATCACAAACTATTCCAGCCAGATAAGCTTTGCACATTCCCATTGCACAGAGTCTGGACAACAAATAAGACAGCTAACTCTTCCAGGACTTGACCATTTTCCCAATTTTCCCAGGGTCTCCTAAAGATACTAGTACCCCTAGACAACAGGAAGCAGTCTAGAAAACACAACACCCACATTCCCAAGAGATGGGGTGGATGGCTTTTGGCCATTCACTGAGTTGTAGATGTTTGCCATCATTTGGGAGGAGGTGGGGAGGCTGATTAAAAGTTGTTATTGGTCATGGTCAGAAAAAAAGCTAAACAAAAGAGTTAGATTCCAGGATCTCTTTCTGAAGGAAAAAAGGGGGGAAATAGTATAGAAATAATGAGACAAAAGGGTAGATTGTTAAGTCTACTTTTAAACAACCAGTAGTCTCAAATATTTTACGTTGGTGTGGATTTTTGTATATTGATACAAATTTAAAGCTATTTTTCTTAGAACATACTGCACATATGTTTCCACTCTTGTTTAAGGTATTGTTTCTATGCAGCTCATTTAAAAAATGTAATATAAATTTCTAGTCCTTGAAAGTTACTATTACAAACTATTTGGGATAATAAAGAAATGTAGGTTAGTAGTTAGTCACTTATAACAATCAAACTTGTAGTCATGTTAGGTATGTTTTCAAAGTCAAACAGAAATATACTGTAGATAGGTAGATGGTCTTCAAACACTTCAAAAGACTTACAGAATAAGGCATTTAAAATGTTTTGTTAACATAGGGCCTTTCATGTCAATGAGATATGTCTGCTCCTGGCATCACCAATTTACTTCAGAAATGATGATGGGCATCAAAGAAACTCCAGTTTGTTTTCAATGTGGCATAATTAGCCACTGGGCAAGAAATTGCCCTTGCCTCAGCTGCTGATGTTGTCCGAATTGGACAAGCAGGCACAAAAGAAAGTGACTGCCTGTAAACAGATGTTTCCTGTCCTGACTTCCCAGTCCCAAATAAACACACAAAGGCTTATATGAATTATAAATGCTTGGCCAATATCTCAGGCTTATTATTAACTAGCTTTTACATTTTAAGTTAACCCATATTCCTTATTTATGCTCTGCCCCATGGCCGCACCTTTATTAGCATGGCACATTCATCTCCTGTTCCCTCTGGGTCTGGCTGGTGACTCCTGACTCTGCCCTTCTTCCCATCATTCTTAGTTTGGTTATCCCGCCTATACTTTCTGCCTGGATACTGGCCAATCAATGTTTTATTAGACCAATTCAAGTGATAAATCTTTACAGTGAAAAAAGGATTATTCCACAGCATTTCCCCCTTTTTGTCTAATTAAAAAGCACGGTTTCAGCTTCAACATAGTAAGATTATATACAACAAAAACAGTTATGGAGTAAGAATTACAGTTACAATATCCAGTCTATTTGTATTTGACAAAATCAGAGAAAACATTTAATTATCCATTCTATCATGGTGAGTCCAAAGTTTTATATCTAATTTTTCCTTTTATCATAAATAAGAAAAATTATATCTATGAATATCTAGTCTTCAACTCCATCAAAAATTCCAGAAGGATGAAATGTTATGTAATAACAGGGACATCGGGCTACCTGGACAGTTACCAAACTTTCTCTGCAACATTGGGGTAACCATCTTTGGCCTACAGGCCTAGCATATCTGACAGACTTTCCTTTGAAGAAGAGAATTTTGAAGGACTATTCCTACCTTGTCTTGGCAAAGTTCAGCAGTCACCTTTTTTGTGTCCTGCTGGTCCAGTTTGGACAACAACTGTCAGCAATTGAGGCAAGGGCAGTTTCTTTGCCCAAATGGCTAGGTTTTGCCATAAAGAAAGCAAACTCCATATGGAGTTTCTTTGATATCCATCATTTTCTCTGGAGTACATTGGTGCTGCTAGGAGCAGACATGTCTCACTGTCATGAAAAGTCTAAGTTCTTAAAACATTTTAAATGCTATATTCTGTAGGGCTTTGAAATGTTTGAAGATTGCCTATCTAATTGAAATATATCTCTGTATACCTAGAAAATCTAACTACCATGGCTAAGAGTTTGATTATTGTAGATAACTATTAATCTGTATTTCTTAATTATACACTACATTTTAAATGAGTCCCATAAACATATTATCTTAAGCAAGAGTAGAAACATACACATAACAAAATTAACTTTAAATTTTTATCAATAAACTAAAATCCATACCAATGTAAAATCTGTAAGATTAATAGTTGTTTTTGGATTAAAGTAGGTTCAATAATCTACTCTTTCATTCTATCATTTCTATACCCCTCTTTTGTTTTAGAACAAGATTCTTGAATCAAATCTCCTTTGTTTAGCTTTTTTCTTGACCATTATCCATAACAACTTGCAACAATATAAAACAAAGGTTTTAGCTAACATAGAGAAACTATATACAATAACTATAATAACAATATATAAATATATAAGGCAATAATTACATTAACAATGTCTAGTCCATTATCATTTGACAAATTCAGCAAAAACACTCCATTACCTATCCTATCTTGGTAAGTCCAAAGAGTTGTACCTAATTCACTTTCTATCCTAACTTACATTACCAACCCAAAACTAGTTTTTTAGGTCTTTCAACCTTACATACTTTATACCTCTTTTGTGAGTTTCTTTTCTGACTTTGTAAACAAGGAAAATTGTAACTAGATGAATAGTCATCTATAATAGGAAAGTTATAGTCATATTAGTTAGGTTTTCAAGGTCATACAGAGATATTTCAGATAGATAGGCAATCTTCAAACACTTCAAAGACCTACAGAATATGGGATTTAAAATGTTTTAAGAACTTAGACTTTTCATGACAGGAGAAGATAGTGCTCCTGGCAGCACCAATTACTTCAAAGAGGAAGATGATGGGCATTGAAGAAACTCCATGTGGAGTTTGTTTTCTTTATGGCAAAAGCTAACCATATGGGCAAAGAAATTGCCCTTGCCTCAATTGCTGACAGTTACTGTCCAAACTGGACCAGCAGGACTCCACAAAGGTAACTGCCAAACTTTGCCAAGACAAGGTAGGACAGTCCTTCAGAATTCCCTTCTTCATAGGAAAGTCTGTCAGACATGCTAGGCCTGTAGGCCAGAGTTGGGTGCCCAGACATTAGAGAGGAACTTTGAGAGACTATCCAGGCCATCTGATATCCCTGTTATTATGTAACATCTCACTCTTCTGGGGTCTTTGATGGAGTTGAAAACTAAATAGATATAATTATAGTTTTCCTTGGTTATAATAAAAAGTAAATTAGATACAAAGCTTTAGACTGACCAAGATAAGATAGATAATTAAGTATTTTCTCTAATTTTGCAAAGTGCAAATGAATTAGTGTTACTGTAATTCTTACTTACTAACTGTTCTTGTTGTATATAGTTTTACTACATTGAAGTTAAAACCTTCCTTTTTAATCAAAAAAGGGAAATGCTATGGAATAATCCTCTTGAACACTGTGAAGATTTGCCACTCAAATTGGTTTAATAAAACACTGATTGGCCAGTCACCAGGCAGGAAGTGTAGGCAGGGTGACCAATATGAGGATGATGGGAAGGAGAAGGGCAGAGTCACTGGGTTGCCAGCCAGATGCAGAGGGAGCAGGAGATGAACATGCCTTGCTAATGAAGGTACTGCCATGTGGCAGAGCATAAATAAGGAATATGAATTAACTTAAAATGTAAGAGAGCTAGTTAGTTACAAGCCTGAGCTATTGGCTGAGCATTTATAATTAATATATGCCTCTGTGGTAATTTGGGAAGCAGACGCCTGGTATTTGGGAACCGGCAGTCGGAACAGGAAATGTCCTATTACAGGCAACTGGCCCACAGTTGTTAATTCTCTGGCCTTATCCATTCCCTACCATCCTGAAGCAGTGGTTTAACAGGGTGACACCAGCTGGGAGTAAGTGCTTTGCAGGGCTGGAACAAGACTTTCTAGGTGGCAATGTGTGTTCTGGATCAGCATCTGGTATATAGTGCTATTTTGCCCACAACCAGGATTTCAAGATCCAGATAAAAATAAAAGTGGTACCATTCACTGTGACTCCTAGTGACCCACTTGCAGAGCTGTGGTTCCTGTTCCCACAACTGCGTGTTCTTCTGGCTTGGAGTCTTAGCTTTGATGGAGACACGCTTCCCTAAAAAGGTGTAATAATGAGCACACCGACCTGGAAGAAAAGACTGCCACCCAGTCAGTTTGGCCTCCTCATACCTCTGAGTCAACAGGCCAAGAAGGCAGTTGGTCTGACTAGAGTGATTGACCCTGACACCAAAAAGAACTTGGACTATTACTCCACAGAAAGGTAAAAAGGGATATGTATGGAGCACAGGAGATCCTCGGGGCTATCTCTTAGTATTACTGTGCCTTGTGATTAAGATTGATACTCAGATCCATCAGGAAAACGAAGTTAAAGAACTGTTATTAGAAAGACCATTTAGTAAAAATCCAGGGGACACAGAGAACAATGGAGGAGGACAGGTGAAGAACAGCAGCTATGGTCACATATATGACGGTCTACTACAAAAGACTGTGATTGGAGAGATGTCAGCAGTTAAGAGCATTGGCTGTACTCTTCCAGAGGACGTGGTTTTGATCCCCAGGAACCACATAGAGGCTTACAACATTTCTGAAACTCCAGCTCTAGGTGATCTGACACCCTCTTCTAGCCTGCAAGGGTACGCGGCAAGCATATGGTACACAGACATGCATGCAGATAAAACACCCTACATATAAAATATAACTTTAACATAAAATATAAATTTAAAAAATGTTAAAGAATTAAAAAAAAAAAGTGCCAGGTGTGATGGCACATACCTTGAATCCCAGCACTTGGAGGCAGAGGAAGGCAGATCTCTGTGAGTTCAAGGCCATCCTGGTCTACATAGTGAGTGCTAGGACAGCCTGGGCTATGTAGAGAAACCCTGTCTCAAAAACCCAACACCCTCCCCACAAAAAAAGACTATCATTTTCATAAACATTTTCCCCCTGTTTTGCTAGGAATACTTTTGTGTGTGTAAACATGTGTATTAAATATCTTTCCTTTCCTCTCTCACAAGACATTAATAGTTTTCTCTCACTCTTAAAGTATTGTTCACTTCACTCCATAAAATTTAAGTTACATGATACAGGCAAACCACAAACATTATATAGGTACTTTACTTCCTCTTCTGGGCAAAGAGTGATCATGCTGGGATCAGGGTTGACCAGATGCTTAAGCTGTGAGGGAATTCCCCAAAGACAGAAGGTATAAGTAGAATTAATTAGACATACTTCAAGATAGGAAAGCAAGTGTTTGCACTGAGGCATTGGCAGTAGGCACGTCAGTGTTTCAAAATCAAGGTGCCCTGGTTGTGGGTCTCATAGCGTGGGACACCTGTATGGGTTCCTTGTGGTGATATATTGTGTACCCAAGTAAAGTTTGTCTGAAGATCAGAGGACAGAACAAGCCACTAGATTAAACATAGATAGATGCCAGGCGGTGGTAGCACATACCTTTAATCCCAGTACTTGGGAATTATGTGACTTTAATTCCAGCACTTGAGATCTCATGCCTTTGCTTGGGAAGCACACAGGCCTTTAATCCCAGGACTGAGAAGGAAGTGATGTGGCTGAGCAGAGAAGGGTATATAAGGCGTGAGAAGACAGGAACTAGAGCTTTTTCGGCTGAAGCTTTTCGGCTAAGGACCCAGAGGCATTTAAATCAGAGGATTCATGGAGCTGTCGAGGTGAGACTTGGCAGTGGCTTGTTCCTTTGTCTCTCTGATCTTTCAGCATTTATCCCAATATTTGGCTCCAGGGTTTTTATTATAAGACCGATTTAAGATTCGAGCAACAGTTTGTTTCTTTTGGGGCCTGGCTATCTGCACCAAGCAGGTAACAGCTCACCGGGGAGTCAAACTTTTGAGACTCTGAGCATGCTCAATAAAGAATAACATTCTCTACAATCTCAGGATGCCCTAAGGGAGATTTCAAATAAGAGTTTGTTGAGGTTAACTCATTTTGGTTCTGAGCTCAGAAGCATCAGGGACCTTGCTTGATCTGAAGCAGAAGCAATCTTATTGTCAATAGCTGAGCATGGCCATCTGCGTCTACAAGGGTTAGCACATTTTCAATTGTATGTAGACTAGTTCTTTCATGTCAGGTGGATTGTGGTCTTGTTATTTTCTTTATTACAAGATAAAGTATGTTTTATGGAGATGTTATATGAGCCAAGCTGACAAGGATGGAACTGGGATGGTTAAGTTTATCTCACTCTGTAGGCCAGGCTGGCCTGGAACTCAGTTATGTAGCCCAGATTGGCCTTCATCTCTCCGCAGTCTTCCTGCTCCTGTTTCTCCGGTGTAGGGCTTATACAGGACGGCTTTTCTAAAATAGGTGGTGAGGCGGGACTGAGAACAATTGTAGATTTAGGCCTCACTTCAAGACCTGTGGAAATAGCAGAACACCAGACCAGCGTTAGCGTTACCAGGTACTGACTCTGTTCCCAAAAGCTGAAGAATCCTGCCCTGGCGTGGGCTGGGGGAGGGGAAAGCGCTTCTGCCTGTCTAGAAGTTAGCTTATAGGTTTAATTAAATTAACCTATCGACTGGTGGTTTTCCTCTCGCGTTTGAGTTGGATCGGATGCTCTTTATCATAGGAATTTGTGTGTTTGCACCATGGAAAATATTTACCATTTCTTGTTTTCTTGGAAGGAAAAATGCATTTTCAAACATGTTTGAGCCGGAAAGGGAAGAAAACATGCTCCAGGTGAGGCTCGAACTCACAACCTCGGCATCACCCGCACATATACTGCTGTATAAGTACCGCGCGCTAACCGATTGCGCCACTGGAGCATGCTTTCTCTGTGATGGCTGTGCACACTCTACAGAGGGACGCGCGGGAGCGCGCGTGGCGTGTTGAGCATCCTTTGCCTGGGGTGCGTCCAAGAATCTGGAAGTGCCCACGTGACCTTTCCCGGGTTCACCTGGAACCAGCATCCCCCGAAAGGTTTTCGTGGAAGGCACAAGCTAATGGACAGACACACAACATTCCTGCGCACCTGCAGGCGCTGGATGCTGCTTGCTAGATCTGGGACAAGTCGAAGAGCCCGCCTGCCTCCGCAGTCTCTGGAAATGACCGAGGTCGCTTCCCTGATCCCCGAATTTCCGCCTAAACCTCCATCATCTTGCCTGAAAAGCCAGTTCTGTGTTGCAGAGCCCGCTGGTCTGGCGCTCTTTAAAGAAACCTGAGGATCACTATTCCTCTTTTGTGCAGCGCGCACGGAGAAGGGAGTTGTGGGCACACCAGCAGTTTCTCCTGCCTAACCTTCTTTAGAGGATCATCAGCAGATAGTGTGCTTCTGACGCACGCCGGCTTTCTTTTATTTCTGGGGGTCCTAACTGTAGTTGTTAAATTTACTAGCTGGGTGTAAATCTCAGCACTCAAGAGGCTCAAACAGGAGAATTGCGACGAAATCGAGGACCAGCAGGGAAGCGAGGGCGAATTCATTTGCTCGTGCTGTCCAGGTACTCATCTACCTGCCATAACACCTCTTTTTTTTTTTTTTTTTTTTTTTTTTTTGCTTGTATGATTCTTCTCACACATCGGAATGGCCTGCCCACTCCTGACCCCTAACACCTGAAAAGCAGGACCAAGAGAAACAGAGCTGTCACCAAATTTCTTCATGCAGACACAAGGAAGAAAACAAAAAAGGAGCCATTTCCACAGCTGATACTTATTGCATTGCTGTTTGGGCAACCTTATGTGTGTTGGGTTTTTTTTAATTTACATAATTTTTAAATTATTGTTGCTGTTACTTTAGTTTTTGAAACAGGATTCTATGGAACCAAGGCTAGCCTCCAGCTTACTGGCTTCCTGTCTCTGATGGGGTGTGGGAGATGGACAGAGGCCCTTTTGTATTACATATTGTAGAACGATGTCTGCACCGGCATCTTACTAATAGGGTATGCACACTGCTACTGGCTTGTTCTGAGTTCACTCTCCAGCCCAAGGGGCACCTGGAGGAGTGAGGGTTGCTAATAACAGACACTAACTAGACTCAGCATTCTGAGAAGTGTCTGAGCCCAGGCATCCAGAGAATGGGAGAAGTATGCAAAGAATTATAACAACAAAGACTCGGGCATCCCAAGTCTCAACACTGTGACTGACGACCTGAACAGAAGGGCATATTTTACCTAAAGTTAGAATAATCAAGAACAGGGCTGGAGAGATGGCTCTTGCCGTGAGTTCAGTCCTTGGGAACCACATGGGAGAAGGAAAGAACCAACTCCCAGGGCTGTCTTCTCACCTCCACATGTGTGCCATGGCACACACAAATAAGCAAATAAATGCAAAAAATTATTTTTGAGGGACTGGGAAGATGGTTCCATGGTTAAGTGCTGCGGGCCACAGGAATATCATAAGAACTCAGCTGGTTATGGCAAAGTCACTACCTGGAGGAGTCAGGGAACTCCTCCAGAGGAAGCCAAATCCCAAGGAGTTTTTGGTGTTACTTGGCTTGTTATATATCAGCTGTATTCTGTTATGAAAATCATGTGTGCCTTCATAGTTTTCCCAATTGACTTTTCCCTAAGAAGAGCTAACAGTGTGGACTGATCACTCTCTGGACATACACATTCCAGGTATTTGGAGAACTGCCTCAGGAAAGGCTTTCTCTGGAATCAGATATCTCCCTTGGCCACTTTCAAGGACTAGCTGTAATAACAGTCCACATGCAAGTCTCCTGATTTAAGGTAAATTCCACAAGGAGACACTGCCTAGGTCAGGTGGACGTTAAGTAATAGCTTTACACAATTTAGCATGGACCCTCCTTTCTTACAGCCTTACTAACTTTATAGACCACTAACTCCTTACCTAACCACTTCTAGGAATATTTAGATAACCTTCTGCAATGACAGCTATGCTCAGCCAGAACCCCAGTTCAAGCCTCCCTGTAATTATCATCATTGGCAGCATCCAGCCAGGTCTATCCCCAGATGGAAGAAAGTACTTTATCAGCGATACCTCTGTACTCTCTAAGAACAGACTTAAGCATCCAGGCTACCTGTTTGAGAAGGCCTGGCAGATGTGCCAATTAAGCTTTACTTCCTCCTTTCCCAAACCTTACCTCCAGTTCCAGATCTCCCTTTAACTATCACCAGAGGCATCTAGCTGTGCACAGGTTGCCTAGCGACTGAGCACACTTTCCCCCACCCTGCAGAAAAATGGCAGAGAGCTTGGAGAGATAGGAGCCACAGGAAAAAAAAAAGACAGTTTTATTTTCTCCCATTGACCTAGCAACTTGTAGATTCTTAACATTTTCTACCAATCACGTTTAAGACTATAGTTAAGCACATAAGATTCCCTCTTCTTAGATATTACCCGAATTTAGCCTTTAGTTAATTCATTTTCCCATTGGTCACTTCCCTTTGGGGTTGCAAATAATAATTAACAGTTATTGCCTCTCAATGTGATTCTTATCACCCCTCCGTTTGACCCTGGAAGCCTGGCTTTATATACCAGGACTTCCAGGGCACAGAGAGTCAGAGAAGAGAAAAGAGTATGGAAGAACTAGACGGGTAAGAACTTGAAAGGAACAAACTGAGATGGGGAAGAGCTAGATTGAAGGGCTAAAAGAGAGTACTAGAGGAACGAGATGGAAGATGAGGAAGAGCCAGATGAGGAAGTACTAGCTGGGTAAGAACAAGCTGAAAAGGACCTAGATGAGGCAGAGTTAAGAAGAGAATTAAGATAGAACTTAGAGGGAGCAATAGATAAGTATAGAGAGAAATCAGGCAAGAAAGGAACTAGGCATGAGAACAGAACTGAAGCTGTGTATACAGGATGTTATGCCAGAGGAATTAAAGCAAGTGGACGATAGAGCTTGGTGTGCTGAGATTCTGTTTCCAGAAAATAGTCCTCGCCGTTAGTAGTTCTCTCTCCTGAGCCCCTGGGATGTATAATATTAAGGCTGGTCCCTCTAATATTATACAAGAGTTAAGAGCACTGGCTGCTCTTCTAGAGGACCCAGGTTCAATTCACAGCACCCCCATGACTGCTCACAGCCAGCTCTAACTGCCGTCCTGTGGGGTTTGATGCCTTCCGGTGTGCAGCGTCCATGCAGACAAAGCACCCATTCACATGAGATACATAAATAAATCTTGTTTACAAAATAAACGACTTCTTTGGTTTTTTGAGACAGAATTTCTCTGTGTAGCCCTGTCCCCATCCTGAACTCAGAGATCCACCTGCCTCTGCCTCCCAAGGAAGGGCTGGGATTAAAAGCATGTGCCACCACTGCCCGGCTCAAAAGATAGACAACCTTTAACATAACAGCGTTTTAAATTTCTTTATAACAAAATTGTCCTTTCCCCATGTACTAAATATTTTTAGTGACAGAGGCCAGGCTTGTGAGAAACCAGGATTCTATAGATTTTATAAGGTTAATCAAATCTTATTTTTTACTTCATAATCAGAAGGGTAGTGGGACTCCAACAGGAGTCATTTTATAATACTGCCCATCAACTCATTTAATACAGAAACATGGGTTGTTTAAATAATATATATTATAACATATATAATAATACATGTGTATATTACGGATAGAACCGAGGGTCCCACACACATGTTAAGTAAGCACTCTATCACTGAATTACATCTCCAGCCTTCTTCTAGCCCCCTCTCCCTGCTTTTTGAGCCAGGATCTCACTCTGGCCCTGGCTGGCTGGAACTTTGATATGTAGATCAGGATAGATCAGATCAATGCCTCAAACTCGCATTGATCCTCTTGCCTCTGCCCCTCTAGTGTTGAAATTTTATGCCTGGCCGTCCCCTCCCTCCTCCCCCCCCCCTTTTTAAAATTTTGTTGTTGTTTTTTATTTGCTTGCTTATTTGAGATGATCTTACTGTGTAGCTCCAGAAGCTTGGAGTCTCTTTGTACTCTGGCTGGCCCTGAACTCAGAGATCCATCACCATGCCTGGCAAAATGTGTAGCCCAGGCTGGTCTCAAACTTGTAAGCCTCCTGCTTCCTCTATCTCTTCTGCATATCCTATTGGTGTGTGGTACTGTTGTCAGATGATACACCATGACTAAGGCGGCTTATAAAAGAAAATATTTAATTGGAGGATCATGATTGTAGAGCATTAGTCCATGACCATCCTGGTGGGGACCATGGCAGCAAGCAGGCAGGCATGGTGCTGGAACAGTAACTAAGGGCTTACATCTGATTCATAAGCATGAGAGAGAGAGAGGAGAGAGAGAGAGCGCTCACTGGGAAAGACATGAGCTTTTGAAACCTCAAAGCCCATCTCCACTGGCACACCTCCTCCAACTAGGCCACACCTCCTAATCCTTCCTAAACAATTCCACCAACTGGCGATCAGGCATTCAAATATATGAGCCAATGGGGGCCATTTTCATTGAAACCACCACAGAAACTGTAAGCGCCACACCACCACCTTTTAACTTTTAGTTTTTCCATTGTGTTTTAGAAGGCTTCATGAGACACCTACATTCTAGGACCTTTCCCATGCCGCTACTTAATTGTGATTATTGTCAAAAAGGGAGAACAAGTCCCTAATAAATTAGCTTATAAAATTTCAAACTTGCTTTTCCACTTTATCACTACTGTTCAAAAATGGGAGGGGGTAACACATTAAAAATTATCAGTATGCTACTATAGGGCATCAAAGAAGAATACTCAGTAGTAGAAATGCTGGAAGATACACCAATTTAAAATTTTTATATTTTATTTTTAATATAAAATATAAAATAAAATATAAAAAATATACTTTATTTTTGCCTTTTATGTATACTTGTTTGTTTGTTTGTTTGTAGGGGACATGTGTGAAGATCAGAGACAGCTTGTTGGTTCTTTCTTCTAACATACTAGTCCTGGGAATGGAATTTAGGTCCTTAGACGCCTTTACCCTCTAAGCCATCTTCTTGGCCCAAATTCTTCTCTTTAAACAGAGCATGACTGGATGTTTTTGTATCTCCTGAGTTAGATCCCTTCTCCATTTGGAAAGAGCTTATGAGCGCATTATGCTTCCAAGTCACGTCCCAAGAAATGAATAGGGGAACTGTCTACCTATTATTAAAAATGTGTAGTATGCTGAAGTTTCTCCTAATTGATATTTCATAGTCTTTATCTGTTCCTTGTCTTCACCTTTGGTTTATTGGTGGGGTTTTTTTTGTTTTTGTTTTTTTGTTGTTGTTGTTGTTGTCCAGAGAGGGGTCATATGGCCCAGACTAGTCTCAAAGTTCTGATCCTCCTACCTCCAGTCCCTACACTGTGAAATCATAAATGCAGAGGCCCTGAGGCTCCTGTAGGCCTGATCCTGGAGCACTTCTTACCACTCTGGTCAAGAAAGTAAGGTTCAGAGGTGGATTTGGGTCCCTCATCACTGTCTCAGTGGGAACCAGGCTGCATTGTCCAAGAACCCATTGAAAAACTATTATTGGAGGGCTTCTTTATTAGAGTTAAAAAGGTTAAGAGGGAATTCCCGGTACCAGTCTTCCATGAATACTAAGGACAGATTTATAATCTCTGTGAGGAAAATTTCAGGGATCACTACAGTGGCAGATGTCTGAGAGATATGTGATCCAGAGGCTCATGAGGTATTGACTGTTTTGAGCCCCAAGAACCAAGTGAAAGACTATTGGGTGGCAGCTTGCTTTGGTTCTTGTGCTGTATTTCACTGCTCTTGGATAATAGCTTTGGTTAGCTATCCCCAATCCATGTGGTTATTTTTATTTTGTGTGTATGAGTATTTGGCCTGCATGTATGTGTGTGTATCACATGTATACTTGATGCCTGCACAGGCCAGAAGAGGGTGTTGGAGGCCCCTGGGTCAGGAGTTCCTGATGACTGTGAGCTGTCGGGTGGGTGCTAGAAACCAAACCCAGGTCCTCTGCAAGAGCAGCCAGTGCTCGGAAGCAGACCCGTCTCTCAGCCCCTCCCAAACATTTTTAAAATTCATTTTTATTTATGTGTGTGAGTATGTGTTTATGTCATGTGTGTGCAAGTACCTGAAGAGGTCACAAGAGAACATCAGATCCTTGAAGCTCGAGTTACAGGCATTTGTGAGCCACCTCACATGAATACTAGGAACTGAAACTGGGTCTCTGCAAGAGCAGCAGGTGCTCTTAACTGCCGACCCAACTCTCCAGCCTCATCCCAAGTATTTTTAATTGATTCAGAGGTTCTCATTTGTAGGGGAAATATATGTATCAATTTCAACAACTGTAGAGAGCAATAGAGCATCCTGTTACAATTGCACTATTAGTACAAAACGAAACAAAAGAACATGTCCATACTTACAATCACTGCAGAAGCAGGGGGGGTCTTAACCTCAAGTCTAGCCTTAGATGACACATTCTAGGGGTCTTGATCAAGTTCATTTTCTCTGCCAACTGAAGAATTAGGTAGGGAATAGCTTGAGTGCAACAGGTAAGGAGCAGGGGAATCTCAAACACTGCAGCAAACAGCAACAGGCAGAACCAGCGGCTGGAAAAAGGCACTTACCGGGAGTGAGGAAACACACGTACGCACAGAGAGAGACAGAGACAGAGAGACAGACACAGACAGACAGACAGACAGACAGACACACACACACACACACACACACACACACACACACACACACACACGCACACAGAGACAGAGACAGAGAAACAGAGACAGACACAGACAGACAGACAGACAGACACACACACACACACACAGAAAGGGGAGAGGGAGAGCCTCTACAAAGTGGGGCAAGGGGGACAGAACACTAGGAAAGACAAAAATTCCAGTCTCTTCTCCAGCGCTGGAGTTGTAAAGTCAGTAGTTCCCCTCCCCTAATTTAGAGTTGGAAGGTTGTTTGGCTGACCACTGTTGTGTAACTGTCCTGGTCAGGCCTCGAACTTGTTGAGCCAGTCCAGCGGGGTCTCTGATGGAGACCAGCCTTTAAGGACTTTGAAGCTGCCAGGCTTCTGTGCCGGTTAGATCTGGAGCTTGAGAAACAAGCTGGCCATTTTGGAAGTTCTCCACCTTTTTTACTTAACCATGTCCCTTCTCCTTATCTGTCCACCTACCAGAGAGTCTAACTCCTAGTCTCTTGTAGAGATATCATGCTAAAAAAAAAAAATCAAACTGACAAAGAATATAGTTGTATAAACTGATGGTATGACTGCTCCATGGTGTGGTTAAAGGGAATGTTTTTATTGTAGATAAGAGAGAGAGAACAGCCAGAGGCATCTGGAAGAGTCCAGAGCAGAGAAAGTAAGAAGTGGACTGGACACAGCCAGCAGACTGGACATGGCGATCTGTGAGAAAGAGAAGAATAGCAGGGGACAGAGAATAGAGACAACAGTGAGAGAAGCAGAGAAGAGAGAGGGGGAAGAGAGAGAGAGGGAGGGAGAGAGAGAGAGAGAGAGAGAGAGAGAACAAACAAATCAAGAATGCAGGGTTATGAGAAGCGCAGCTGGGGTTCCGGAAAGGCCTGTGAGCTGGAGGGAGTTTAGGGTAGAAGAGAGTTTGAAGGGAGGGCTAGGACACTACCAGGGACTTTAAAATGTGTAACAGGTACTTGTGATGATAAAGGAGTCTGGCACCAGAGGTGGCCATAAATCCCTTCTGCCAGAGGTAAGGAAAATGTCTCCTTTTGGCCGAGGGGAACCGGCTTCACAAGGTCTTGAGGAATATCGGCTTTTATCTAACCAGTAGAAATCCTCCTCTAGTCCAGGCTGAGCTCATTTCTGTTCATTTGGACTGTCTTTTGGGGTTGGGGGAATTGGAGTTTCCTTTGGACCTGAAAACAGTTAAATCGGTAAAAGGAAATCATGGTCACCAGGTCTAGACCAGGCTCCAAGTCAAGTCTGAAAACTCCCGTAGAAGAGCTGTGCTCCTAGATTAGGACACATCAAGAAAGCAAGAAGGAGTCACGATCCGATGAGAACACACATCTGAGTCACAGTCGCTGGGAAACGAAGCTCAGGCCTCTCTAGAAAGAGGAAAAGCAGAGCTGCAGGCTCACCCTGAGATAACTGAGCTGGCTGCTGATGGAATCTCAGAAGCAGTTGGTTGTTCCTCTGTGTTTGAGGTTCAGGAGCCTCTTATAAGAATAACTAGGGAAAGACAGATCCTCACTGCACCGCCCCCCCTTCACTACAGTGTTAGGAAAAGGCAGAAAATAACCCCTCACCATGAATCTGTTGATGAAGCCATTGTCTCTGAAGCAGAATCACATGTTTTGGGGATTTCTAGGCTAGTACCTCCAGAAATAAGAAGCAGAAGAAATAAGGCTCAATCTCAAAGAGATTCAAGCCACAGATCGCATGCAGAGGCTCTGTGTGATGCTGTGTTGCATGCTTAGACATGTGATCGTCTGGGAGTGCATCTAGGAGAATAGCCAGAAACATACAGAAGAAAGACACTAAGATTTGTGGTGATATATTGTGTATCAAAGCTTGCCTGAGGATCAGAGGACAGAGCCAGCCACTAGATTAAATATAGATGCCAGGCAGTGGTGGCACACAGCTTTAATCCTAGCACTAGTGTGGGAGACCATTTTCAGGTTTCGTAGGTGGCTTTACCCAGCAGGTCTGTGTGGTGATATTGTGTTCCTCAAAATATTGTGCACCCTAAAAAACTTATCTGGGGTCAGAGACAGAACAGCCACTAGATACTTAGGCTAGAAAATGGTGGCACTCACTCACACCTTTAATCCTAGCATTCCAGAGGTAGAAATCCCTCTGGATCTCTGTGAGTTCAAGGCCACATTGGAAACAGCAGGCATGGTGACTCAACCTTTAATCCCAGGGAGTGGTGGTAGAAAGTAGAAAGGTATATAAGGCATGAGGACCAGAAACAAGAAGCATTTGGCTGGTTAAGCTTTCAGGCTTCTAGCAGCACAGTTCAGCTGAGAGCCATTTGGATATGAGGACACAGAGGCTTCCAGTCTGAAGAAACAAGATCAGCTGAGAAGTTGGCCAGGTGAGGAAGCTGTGGCTTGTTCTGTCTCTCTGATCTTCCACTGTTCACCCCAATAACTGGCCTCAGGTTTGATTTTATTAATAAGAACTGTTAAGATTCCTGCTACCGGTCTGCATAGAGAGGATGATGGACCATGGGCCTGAGTGCAGGTGTCTGAGATGGTCTGCACTTGGCTGTGCTGGGGGGAGGTCTTTTGCTCCACCCCTTGGCATTTTTATAAATACCTTAGGGCAAAGACAAAGCCCAATGAAATAGGTTCCAGGCCCTCTCGAGGCTATCCTGTATTTTCTATCTGTTTCTCCCCCATCTAATCCTTCTATCTAATATTTCCTGCTGTTCCTACTCAAGAGCACTCTGGGGAAATGTGGGGGTGGTGGGTAGCCCCCCCCCCACGCACACACACGAGAGGCAGAGATATGTCTGGATCTCTGTGAGTTCAGTCACCCTGGACTACATGAGACTGATTCAATCTAGGAGAGAAATAGAGCCAAGCAGTGGTGGCACACACCTTTAATCCCAGTACTTGGGAGTCACGTGCCTTTAATCCCGGCACTTGAGATCTCATGCCTTTGCTACCAGTATTTGAGAGGCACACAGGCCATTAATCCCAGCACTAGGAAGGAAGTGAAATGGCTGGGTGGAGAAAGACATGTAAGGCGTGAGGAGACAGGAACCAGAGCTTTTCGGCTGAGGACTCTGAGGCTTTCAGCCAGAGGAGTCTTGGAGATAGGATCTCTCCTTCCATTCGGCCTGAGGATTTGGTAGTGGTGAGAAGTTTCTCTAGTGTCTTGTTCCTTTGTCTCTCTGATCTTTCAGCATTTACCCCAATATCTGGCCCTGGGTTTTTATTATAAGACCATTTAGAATTCATGCAATAAAGATTGTAGCAGGAAATAAAAAGCAAATCATGGCAGATCTGTGAATTCAGAAGGCTCAGTTACTAGTCAGACCTCTCAGTAACCCACAAGACTACTTTCTTAGATAAATATAACAAATTTCTGTAATAATGACACTTAAGAGGTGATGATTCCATCCATAGAAATTCAGGAGAAAATACTAATAGTACAAAACCACCAACATGTGCATGTAGGAGAGGAAAAATGGGCCAGTGTTGTATCTCCTACAGAAACCAGAAAGGAGAACTGGAAGTGTCTGGATGAAGAGGACTTTGAAATAACAGAAGAAAAAGAAATTGATGAGAAAGGTTCTCAGCTGAACAGAAGCTCAGGACACCAGCCTTTAGAAGTCAGCTTTTCAGACACATTCAAACCACTCAAAATTACAAAGCCGCATCACAACCTTCAAGTCCAAATTGTGAAGCTCTAATGAAATCATTAGTTCATATGTTTGCAGTTGTGAAAATGGAGAGAGGCAGTATAGAACAAGTGATGTGACACTTCAGCGGTTGTGGTGACAGCAAAAATGAACCCACAAGTAGGTGTATGTAAAGACAAGAACAGCCAAAGTGCTGTAGTTCTTGAATGTGATTCCAAATTATGCAAGTCTGAACTCAACACATCTCAGGACATAGGTATTTCTGTTTTATTTGTTCTTAGAAGCGATGAAAGCCAACACTCTGAAAATAGTGAGAATGAAGAGAAAACACTAGCCAAAAGGAGCCATCAAGTAGAGATCTGGAAACTGTAATATGTGACGGTAAGTACAGTGTGTGACAATGCACCGTTTGCTGTTGACAGAAGCCTTTTGGTTTTTTAAAGGATCTCGGAAGGACTCCCGGGAGTACAGGAAATATCCCATCTGTGCCCTGATAAAAGAATCCAGCATGAATGCAAACAACCAGGACTGTTGGTTAGCTTTTTCTTTGTTTGTTTTTGTTTTGTTTGAGACAGAGTTTCTCTATGTAACAGCACTGGCTGTCCTAGAACTCTCTTTGTAGACCAGGCTGGCCTTGAACTCACAGAAATCCACCTGCCTCTCTGCCCAAGTGCTGGGATTAAAGGCGTGCACCACCACCACTCAGTTGTCCTTTTAAGAACCAGTTTTTCAAAAACTTGAGGCAGTTTTAGATGACCCACATCTGTAATCTGTAGCATGATGACCCGGAGTTCAAGGTTGTCTTTGGCTACATACCAAGTTTCAGGTCAAACCGGGCTACAAGAAACACTATCAGTGTGTGTGTGTGTGTGTGTGTGTGTGTGTGTGTGTGTGTATACATATATGTATATATATATGTAGATATGTGTATGTATATATATGTAATTATGTACACATATATATGAATACATATGAATATAACTCAGTGGTAGAGCATTTGCCTGGCCCTGAGTTGAATCCTCCAACATGAAGAGAAAAAAAGAGCAACGGAAAAAAATTTTAAAAATTCACGAGAGCAGTTGCAAATCACTGACTCCCCAGAGCAAGGCAATGCGTAAGAGTGAGAGGAAGTTAAGAACCAGACTTTCTGAAAGCGTGAGAGAACAAGAGCACTCCGGAAGCCCAGTACCCGGCTGAGACAGGAACCTGGGCATCTACATTTTAAATTCATCAGTCCAAATCAATATGTGATATCATTACAAATGAAGCACATGTTCTCAAAAGGGGGGGTGGGTGAGGTTCGGCTTTCTTAACTACATTGTAAAGACACGTTAAATCAATGTTGGGAATGAAACGTGAGGCTGGCCCCAGATGAAAGATGCAGGTTCCAGGAGATTGCTAGAATGGAAAAGGACAAAGAGAAGTATTCCGAATACCTATCAACTGGAGCAGATCAGCATGTGCAGCAGAGTGGCGCAGCGGAAGCGTGCTGGGCCCATAACCCAGAGGTCGATGGATCGAAACCATCCTCTGCTAGCTTGTTGTTTTCCTCCCTTTCCATTATCTATCTGTATATCCAAAGAACTCGAGGAATAGGAAATACGACCACAGAAACAAAACTGAGGTGTTATCAAAATCTCCAATTTTTTAAAAAGAAGCACAGCATATTGGGCAACAGTAAACCATGGTGTTTATTTTCCTTACTGATGGGTCTATCACCGACTCTGTGTGAACAATTACAGAGCTGTGGGCGGGCGAGGATATGGCTCAGGCTCATTCCCAGAGCTTGCACTTAAGCCCTGGGCTCAGTCTCCAGAACCAAACCCGAAACCAGATCAAAAATGTAACACACACACCGAAGCTTGGTTATCGCTTCGGCGCTAAGCTTCAAGTCTGAAAGAGCTAGGAAAGCACGGAAGGCGATGACGGGACTGGAACCACCTGCCCTCGACGCGCCCTGCAGAAGTGGGAAATGAGCAGGCGTGGATCATAACCTAAGTGCTCCACTAAGGGGATGTCACCCTAGCATTTCTCATCCCTCCTTGCCATAAATACTACATCACTTGATAATTGTGCAACGAATTCACCTTTTGAACGGAACTCCAGACAAAATAAGGCTTAGTTATCGTGACGTGGAAACTACGCCTTTGGAACAAAACACAAAAATTCTGTATTCTTAACTCCCAAAATTCAGTGACCAATGATAGCTTTATATTATGAGGCAATCAAGGACCTGTAGGAGCCTGGATAGCTCAGTCGGTAGAGCATCAGACTTTTAATCTGAGGGTCCAGGGTTCAAGTCCCTGTTCAGGCGGAAGTTTACACTTTTGTATTAGGAACTCGGGATTTCGAGCAAAAGCCACCATGAAAACAAAAACCACTCCCTCAGAAAGGAAATATAAAAGGGTACCAGGTAAAAATATCCAGTTGTGAAACTAGTGGACGATCCCCTCCTTAAAATTGCTTTGTCCCATAATGTAAACTCCTTAAAGAAAGCAAGGGGGAGGAAGGTGTAAATAGGGTGGTGGTGGGGGAGTAATGTCAGCAGGAAATAATAAATATAATAAATTCAGTTGGACCTCAAAACCTCAAGGGCAAACCAACACAGGACGACAGGGAGGATCCTGGAGCAGAGTCAAGAGGATCAGTTTTTGTTTCTTAACTGCAGGGTGGCAGATTACTTGACCTCTGAGGGCTCCAGGACACACTGGGCTGCTTTCTGTAATTGCACAGGCAGCAGGTCTCTTGAAGCCTTAGCTCTGTTTTATGGCCCTGGTTTTGGAATGAGGCATTTCATTTAGGAGGAGATAAGAGAAGGCTATGGGGGGTGAATATTATATACATATATAAAATATCATAAGGGAACCTTTTATGTATAATTAACATGTACTACTACAGATAAATTAAAACTCCGGTGAGTTCCCGGCCACCATGAGCTGTGTGGTAACCTGTTTCCAAAATATTCATTGGAAATGATTTATTATCCCTGGGCTGGTGACTCCAATCTAAGACATTTGCAGAGCCTTTCTCTGTCCTTATAGTTTAGAACAAGCTCTTTCCGGTGCTGGAAATTGGTGCCTCCCTGAGAAGAGGTGGGGAGAGGGGGAAGACCTGGAACCTGCTTGAAAGACGTCCAAGCTGTTGGGAAATTTCCTCCTGGCTTCCCCTGTTGTTTCTCTCAGGCAGGGCCTCGCTGAGTCCAGACTGGCCTCAAGTCACCTGTCCCTTCCGTGTCTGTGTCTTTTCTGTCCCTGCCTTGAAATCTGCACGTTGGCTAGTGACTCATCTTGGCCTTTGAGTTTATATTTCTCTTTGCAAAGTGACAGACCAAGTCACTTAGAAACCAAGGTGCTGGGGATTCAACACTGTGTATCTCACCACCTTGAGCTTGTCGGTAAAAGACCAAAGTGCTCAATTCACGAGTTCACTGTGTTCATTTTCAGTCTTGTTCTTTTTCACTTGAAATAATTAGGTCCAGCCAGGCCTTTGTCAGCCCAGCATTGGGGAGACTGAGGCAGGAAGATTACAAGCTGGAGGCCAGTTGGGGCTACAAACATGAATGTCTGTTTTTAAAAAGAAAAGGAATGACCCAGCACTCGGGAGGCAGAGGCAGATCTGGTCTAAAGAATGAGTGTTCCAGGACAGCCAGGGCTACCCAGAGAAACCCTGCCTGGAAAAACCAAAACGAGAGGGAGAGGAAGGGGGAGGGGGAGGAGGGAGGGGAGGGAGAGGGAGAGGGGAAGAGAGGGAGAGGGAGAGGGAGAGGGGAGGGGGAGAGGGAGGAGAAGGAGAGGGGAAGGGGGAGAGGAGGAGAGGGAGAGGGGGAGGGAGAGGGAGAGGAAGAGGGAGGAGAGGAGGGGAGGGGGAGAGGGAGAGGGAGGAGACTGAAAGAAAGAAGGAAGGAAAGAAAGAAAAGAAAAGGATTTGGTCCTTGCCACTTTCACTATATCCATTATTCTAGTCCTTTAAATGTGTCTTTGTCATTATTCCTGGTCATTATTGTTATCGAACTTGGGGGTTATAACCTGCGCCAGGTAAGGTACTGCCGCCTGTTCTCAATGAGCCAGTTAAAACGGAACTGTGACGGAGATGTGTTCCAGGCGACCACACTAGGGAAAGGAGGGGACCTCCCCTCCCCACCGCTCCTCCCTGCCACCCCCAGCTCCCAAGTCCTTCCAGAAAACTTGTCTCATCCTTGGAATGATGTACTTTAATGATAAAAATATAATCCAGTAAATACATAAAGCAGTACCAATTTACAACCAGTTTGTTAAGTTCTTGGAAAAATTCTTTGTAAATTAATTGGATAGCTGGGTGTGGTGGTGCATGCCGTGGTTATAGCAAGTTCCTGGACAGCCAGGGCTACATAGAGAGACCCTGCTTCATGAAAACAAAAATAAAATAAAAGAGAGAGAAAAATAAAATTAATTGGAATTATATTGAATAGATATGGTAATTTGGGACGAAATGGTGTCTTTGAGATATTGATTTTTCTTATTCATAAGCATGATAATATCGTTCTCCCATTGTTAGACCGGGCGCGTCTTCTAGCCTGTTACTGTTACCGTTTTAGAAAGTTGTGATGTCTGTGCGTTAGTCATCTGATTAGTGCCTCTTCTCAGGAGAGGGGGTTCGCGTTCTTGTCCTTTCCTTAGTCAAGCCCGTCTTTAATAGCTTGATGTCTGGGGTGTGAACCTAGATGTTAACGGCTGACCGAGTCATCTCTTCAGCTCCTCTTCGCTTTCTTAACTGTACACAAGCACACTTCCTCCGCATGCCCCTTCCTCCTCACAACCCATTTCTTGTTTGCTTTGTCTTTTGGAGCTAGGGTCGATGCAGCCCTGGCTGGCCTGGAACTTGCTGAGCAGACTAGACCCGCCCGGAACTCAGACGTTCACAGGCCTCTGGCTCGGAAGCTCTGGGATTACGGGCTTGAGCCACTACACTGGGCCCCACAATCACTTTTTTAAAATCAATTTTTAAGGCTCTTAATGTTTATTTGATGCTGTTAATTAAACTTATGCACACAACATTTTATCTTTTATTCTTTATTTCTTGAGACAAGGGTTCATGTCTTAGCCATACCCGTCAGGTGAAGATCTTTGTATTTGCAGAGATGGGGTGGGCGAGGAGGGAGAGGAAGGGGGAGGGGAAGAGGCGTAGAGAATAAAGGAAGATAAAAGGAAAGAAAAGGGGAAGAAAACTCTTCATTTGGACTTCTCTATTATGTCGCCACCCAGCCCACTGTCCTCCTCGTTAGTATAGTGGTGAGTATCCCCGCCTGTCACGCGGGAGACCGGGGTTCGATTCCCCGACGGGGAGTAACAGACGGTAGAGTCTGTTGTTTTGGGACAGCACTGATGATGACCTTCGTGCTTCTGTTGTCACCAAATAAGTAAGCTCTTTATCGAGGGCTGCGTTTTTGCGATTGTTTTGAATAAGATCACCACACACTATCTGATTAGGACAGCCTGTATGGCCTTCCTTCCGAGAGAAAGGTTCATCCAACGTCCTCGGATCTCAGCTGTGTCCAGTTGTTTCAGAAATAGTACGAGGATTCGCCAGCAGGTGAAGCCCGGTCCTCCTGCAGGGTGATGGGCGAGTGTCCCCCGAAGGCAGCAGTGGCCCGGGCTGGTCTGCAGGGCGCAGGGCCACCGGCTCACAAGCTGGGCGACCACTCTCCTTGTACCTGTGACTTTAAGACAGTAGTTTCCACCTCAACATTCCTAAGGAGATGAGCGGAAAGCTGATTATAATACATGGGACAATAAAGTGCAATATTTTAGGTTATCTTTTGGCTGGAAATTAACTTTGATTATTTTGCTCCCCCAAACTATATTTACCACCCCCAGTTCCCCACCCCCACCACCTTTTCCTTTTTTCTGTTTCAGATCAAATCCAGGGTCTCACACATGCCGGCCAAGAGCTCTACCACGGAGCTACAACACCAGCCCAGGCTGGCCTAGAACTGGCCATTATCCTCCTCCACGGACGTCATCCAGGCTCTAAGATTATAAACCTGTCTTTTCAAAATTTGCTTTAGAGGCGGTTTTTCAGTACAGCCTTGGCTGTCCTGGAACTCACTTTGTAGATCAGGCCGGCCTCGAACTCATAAATCTGCCTCCCTAGTGCTGAGATTAAAAGTGTGGGCCAACACCTCCCAGTTCCATCTAAAGTTTATATTCAGAAAAGATTGTGATTTCCAGAGAGGCTTTAGACAACATCCGACTTGACTGCAGAATACCCAGTAACATCTGAATATCCATCATCCACCAGGTAAAAACTTGACTCTGCCCAAACCCCATTTAAGTCTCAAAGAAGTCTATATAATACTGGAAACACACACAAATAAATAAATAAACAAAAATTCATTATAGATTATCTAAATCATGGGATAAGGAAAATGCCATTATAAGGAAAACACAAAACCAATAGCTAACATGATTTTTTCTTATTTATTATATTTTTAAAAAATTTTAATTTTTCATACAATATGGAACAAAGAAAGTATCTTCAACAAATGGTGCTGGCATAACTGGATGTCAATATGTAAAAGATTACAAATAGATCCATATCTGTCACCATGCACAAAACTCAAGTCCAAGTGGATCAAAGACCTAAACATAAATCCAGTTACACTAAACTTAATAGAAAAGAAGATAGGAAGCACTCTTGAACGCATTGGCACTGGAGACCATTTCCTAAATAAAACACCGACAGCACAGACCCTGAGCACAACCATTAATAAATGGGACCTCTCAAAACTGAGAAGCTTTTGCAGGGCAAAAGACACAGTCAATAAGACAAAAAGACAGCCAACAGATTGGGAAAAGATCTTCACCAACCCCACATCTGACAGAGGATTGATCTCCACAATATATAAAGAACTCAAGAAACTAGACATCAAAGCACTGAACAGTCCAATTAAAAAATGGGCTAAAGAGCTAAACAGAGAATTCACAAAACAAGAACTACAAATGGCTGAAAGACATTTAAAGAAATGCTCAACATCCTTAATCATCAGAGAAATGCAAATCAAAACGACTCTGAGATACCACCTTACACCTGTTAGAATGGCTAAGATCAAAAACACCAATGACAACCAATGTTGGAGAGGATGTGGAGCAAAGGGAACACTCCTCCACTGTTGGTGGGAATGTAAACTTGTACAACCACTATGGAAATTAGTATGGCGGTTTCTCAGAAAATTAGGAATCGAACTACCTCAAGACCCAGCCATCCCACTCTTGGGCATATACCCAAAGAATGCTGATACATACCATAAAGATACATGCTCAGCTATGTTCATAGCAGCACTATTTGTAATAGCCAGAACCTGGAAACAACCTAGATGCCCATCAACGGAAGAATGGATGAAAAAAATGCGGTACATATACACAATGGAGTACTACTCAGCAGAGAAAAACAATGAAAGCATGAAATTTGCAGGCAAATGGATGGAACTAGAAAAAAATCATCCTGAGTGAGGTAACCCAAACCCAGAAAGACAGTTATGGTATGTACTCACTCATTGGTGGATTCTAGATATAAAATGAATAATCAGACCACAACCCATAGAACCATAGAGGCTATATATATATAGCATGGAGGTCCGTAGGACGACTGTGGCATATAATAAATTTCAGTTTTACTCAATTATTGAAAAAAAAATAGCCAAATGAATGGAAACACATGAACTATGAACCAAAGACTGAGGGGCTCCCAGCTGGATCAGGCCCTCTGAATAGGTGAGACAGTTGATTGGCTTGATCAGTTTGGGAGGCATTTAGGCAGTGGGACCAAGTCCTGTGCTCATTCCATGAGTTGGCTGTTTGAAACCAGGAACTTATGCAGGGACACTTGGCTCAGTCTGGGAGGAAGGGACTGGACCTCCCTGGACTGAGTCTACCAAGTCGATCACAGTCCTCGGGGGAGGACTTGTCCTGGAGGAGATGGGAATGGAGGGTGGGCTGGGGGTAAGGGGAGGGCGTGGGAGGGGGGAGAATAGGGGAACCCATGGCTGATATGTAGAACTGAATGGTATTGTAAAATAAAAAATATATATCACAAAAAAAAAAAAAAAAGTTTTACCATGGTATCTTTGACAGCTTGACAGACTATAAACTCACCTGGGAAGAGGATCTTCAGGAGGGATTATCTAGATGGATTTTGCCTCTGGGCATGTCTGTTGGGGACTGCTTCAGTTGTGTTAATTAGAGTGGAAAGACACACCCACCGTGAGTGGTACCCTTCCCTGGGTTAAATACAGTGATGGTTTGAATGACAATGGCCCCGTAAGCTCACATGTTTGAATACCTGGGCCTCAGTTGGTGGACCTATTTGGGAAGGATTAGGTGTCACTGGGGACTGCAGCTTTGAGATTTCCAGACATTTATGTCATTCCCAGTGTCTCTCTCTGCCTTGTGGTTGTGTCTCAAGACGTGAGCTCTCAGCAACTACTCCAGCACCATGCCTTCCTGCCTGTTGCCGTGGTCCCGGACATGACCACCATGGACTCTAACCCTCCGAAACTGTAAACCTCAAATAAACACTCCCTTTTATAAAAAAAAAAAAAAAAAAAAAAAAAAAAAATTTAATTTTTCATACAATATATTTTGATCATATTCTCTTCCCCTCCCCCAATTCTTCCCAGATCTTCCCCATCTCCCTATCCACTCAACTTCATGTTCTTTGTCACACACACACACACACACACACACACACACACACACCACAAAAAACTACAAACCATAACAACAAAATAAGTGTACATGGAGTTCATTTTGTGTTGATTAACAACTAGTCCTGAGCATGAGGCGTGCCCTGGATTGTAGTTGTTGATAAACCCAGTGTCACTCCATTGGAGAAACCTGATTTTCCCTTGGGTACGAATTGCAAATAGCTTTAGGGTTAGGGTGGGACTTTGCGCCCACCTCCCATTCTCCACCCTGAGACTTTGTCAGGATTGAGTTTGCACAGCCCTTGTGTATGCTCTAACAATCATCAAACTTGTTAGGATTTGGGTTCACCAACAGGCTTTCTTGAAGCGTGGTTCTATGACACACGAAGAATTCTGAGATCAAAAGACAAACGTCACAGCTCTCAAGAGTCTGTCAATGGGGACAGATTGTTCTTACCTCTAGAATAAGAAATGCTCCTATACCACACAAAGGAATGTAAAAACAGTCACGATGCTAAGTAATTAAACCGAAGGGGTTTTTCATTTATTTTTCCTCTTCATGACCACAGTTCTAAACTTCAGAGAGCCCACAGATCATTCAAGTTGAACTGTATAGCCGAGTGAAGGTAGATCAGGTTTTAATTCTATAATGGCACTTAATTTATTCTGATCAAGTCTGTCCAAAGTCAAAATTTACATTTGTTGCCTGAACAGGAAGCCTTGGACCCTTGGGATAAAAGCTCACTGCGCTGCCAAGGGCTCTAGAACTATGCTTCTGTTCGCCCTGTAAACGGTTTGATTCTTAAATGATTTAAGTTGCTGAGAAGAGCTGAAAGACCCGTTGACTTCAGGGACTCCCAGGATCTTACAAAAGTCTGACTCAGCTACCTGTGTTATCTCAATACCTCCATGCTGCACTTATGTTAAATAGCTGAGCCGAATATGATATCTGTGATTGAAGAAAGAGTGGAGATTATTCCAACAACCACTGAACGAAGAAGAAGCGAGTTCTTCATTTTGGTCAGAGGCCCCTGGGATCACAATTGCAGGCTCCCTGGCCAGCTTTAGGTGGAAGGGGGAGGGGGAGCTTGTGTTTAGAAATGAATCGAAGGATGGGAACAGAAGGTGCTGTTATCACTCCTGGAGTTTCTCCTGCACTTAGAGACATCGATGTCATGTTTTTTAGAGCTTTTTTTGTTGTTGTTGTTTGTTTGTTTGTCTGTTTCATTTAGTCTCATGCTCCAACTTACTCGAAGACTGGAGGCAGCTAGTTAATCCAAGCTAGTTTTTACAGCAGCCATCCATGCATGAGTCGTCATTTCAATCCCTGTACAGATACATCAAAAGACGTAACGGGCCAATACAACAGCAAAAGAGATGGGAAGGGAGGGTCTGGTTCTATTTTCTTGGTGTTCATTTGATTGGCTGCATTTGAGATAGGATCCATTCACCTTCCTCTGGTCTTCACAAGTGTCAACAAGTCTTGTTATAGATTATGGACATTCTTACTTAAAGGAACAATATCCTTTAAATCAGTGGTTCTCAACCTTCCTGAAGCTCCTAAAGCTGCGACTCTTTAATACAGTTCCTCATGTTGTGGTAACTCCAAGCATAAAATTACTTTTGTTGCTACTTCATAACTGTAATTGGTCTACTGTGATGAATCGTAATATAACTATCTGATAGGCGACGCTTTGAAAGGGTCATTCAACACCCAAAGGATCGCAGCCCACAGATTAAGAACCATCGCTTTCAATTAATCTAGATGTAACTTTTTAAAAATCATTTTGCTCGAACCATTCTATGCGTCTCCTACCTTCTAGTAGTTAGACCTTGTCAGAAGTTTTTTCAGTACTTTCGAGATGGCTTAGTAGGTAAAGGTACTTACCACCGAGCTTGAAAACATGAGTTCCGTCTCTGGGACTCACACGGTGGAGGGAAAAACCAGTCCCTGCAAAAGTCCTCCAATCCCCACGTGTGTGCTGTTGCACTCGTGTACACACACACACACACACACACACACACACACACACACACGCACACACACACACACGCACACACACGTGAGTTAACATTGAAAGATCTTTTAAGGAAGCCTGCTTCCTGTGCTGGGGAGGAAATGCTACTTTAAAAAAATCTCAAAAGTTGTTTCATTGGTGAGGATTTCCACTTTGTTTCATGTTTCTAACCCGTTTATCTTGTGCCGTGGTGAACACAGTGGGTGACACACTGTGATCCAGTATCATATGATAGCCCTTGTCGGGAGGAGAACCAAGTCAGCTGTGTGTAAATAACTACACTCGGTGTCCGCCCTTGGATGACATCCTTTCACCTTTACAGATTAAGCTGTTGGCTCCCCTTCCCTTCTGGTGTTCCTCATACCAGTACTTTGTCCAAGCCACCCTCGCCACCCCTGCCCAGAGTATGGCACTGTGAAGAGGGTGAGCTGTGAATCACGTCCTACTTGCTCTGACTTTAATTCAGTCTTTATACTAACCTGCTTTGAGCTGTAATGACAATTAAGTTAGGGTTAGATCAGGACTTACACAGAAGAGCAGCAACTGAGACTCCTTTGGCCTCTGTCCGCCCTCAGAGAAGCCTGTAGCGAGCAGAGCAGTAGCCGATTTACCCTTGGTTTTTGCAATGCTCCTGGTGTGAAGAGCAAGCAGGAACATCGGATCAAACGTCTTAGAGAGCAAAGGAAGTGGGGAGCGGGGACCAGGTGGGTGAGGGTAGGGAGGAGACCGAAACGGGCACTGTTACTACACTGTGAACTACGCCTCACTCAGTTCACTAGTTCATTCAAATCATATAGCACAGGCCTTCACTTCACATCCCCTTTCCCAGATAATAAAAAATAAAATAAAAATTAAAAAGTGAGGGCTATCAAAACCCGTAGAAGAAAATGGAAGGAGTCTCGGGGTCAGGGTGGGAAACGCCAACCAGAAGGTGCACTAGCGTTGCCAATTTTATTGCCAGAGAGAGCGCTGCAGGAGCTGGCCCAGGTCTCAACCAGCAGTACCCATCCCTTAGAACCCCTGCCTGGGATTCAAGTATCCTTACACCGTAGAGCCGACTCTGAGGAGGAGCTAGCTGGTCGGTGGGGCGGGGCTTAGCGCGGGGCACTACGGTCCAGGGGCATCCGAACTTTGAGTCACAGCCATCGCCTCCTGGGGCGGAGCTTCCTGGTTCCTTTCTTTTCGCTTAATCCTTTCAGCAAAGTCAGAACTTTCATTGCGGTACTCGGGATGTAGCCAGGAGCTGGCTGGTTTTGTTAACAATTGATTATTCTACAGCGGCGGGACGTGTGTCAGGATGGCCGAGTGGTCTAAGGCGCCAGACTCAAGTGTTCACTTCCTCTGATGAGGTTTCTGGTCTCCGAATGGAGGCGTGGGTTCGAATCCCACTTCTGACACAGTTCTTTTGTTTCTTGCAGCATCCATGACGTTCATAACGTGCAGTTTGTTGGTTGAACTTGGCAAGAAGGACTTCCTTTGATAGCAAGCATCACGCTGTTTTGCACCCTGCGTTTTCTTCTTTTACCCTGATATTTTGGCTCATTCTTTTGTTATTCTATGTTGCGCGCCCTTGAACACAAACTGATCCTGCCTCTGCCACTACACCCCTATGCTTAGGTTTCCTAGTGTTTATCTTTGATTATTCCTAGTGGCAATTTGTTTTGCACGTGATCGATCCAATCACAGAACGCATCATCTCTCATTTTGTTTTTGTTTGGGGGAGGGAGGTCTTATTTTTCCAGCTGACCTCCATTTGATTTTAGGCAGGGCTGGCTGAAGGGTGGGGCTGGCTGCTGCCCAGCTGTTTTCTGAGGTTTTGTTCTCTTGTTTATAATTGGTCCACCTCTCTGTTTATTCTTCTTAAGTCTCATTTATTTCCTGTTGTTGTGTCGTTTCGGTGAAGATTGTTCTAGAGTTCCTTTAGATTATAATAAATTCTGGGTTTAGGCTGTAACTCAGGGGCACAACACTTGCCTAGCATACATGAGGCTCTGGGTTCCATGCCCAGGACAAAAAACAAATCTTGATGGGGTGGTGGGTGATCTTCAGCAGACTCCTTTGCTAGTGGCTTTCTCCTGATTTGCATGGATTTCTGCACACAGAACACTCTGAGAATTTTATGTCTGTATTTTGGGCCAGTCAGAATCCCAGGAGTTTGCCCCTTGAGTACCTGACAAAGGTCTGAGGTAGCTGAGGGAGAAGAGCCTCCCACACAGTATCATTTGGATGCTACGCTTCTGTTTCCCTTGCACAATTCTGTCTTCCATTGGGCCAGTCCTCCTCCAGCTGACCTCTGCTGTGGTCCTTTGGGACACTGTGCTGCAAGACTCTTTCTTGGGAGCAGGGGTGAGTGGGCAGGGAGAGAAGCACCTCTCGGTATACATCTGCAGAGAACTTAGGAGTCTAACTCTTCCTGAGCTTCAAGTCATCTGCTTTAGTTCATGGTTTTCTTCAGCTCCCAGTACATTTTGATCTTGTACCTGTGCCTTCTTAAGATTCTTTGGTATAAATCAGGTGAGTTCTACAAAATCCATTACCTAGTCCTATTGTTCATTAGTTATGTGCATGCAGTCCTTGACTGTACCTTACAAATGGGTACCGCACAACGGTTGATGGCCCATCCTTTGTTTTTGCCAGTACTGAGGCACTGTGGACAAACAGAATGTATGAGGTAGAGCTGTGGTCTTGTTACTATGGCACAAACCGAAGTAATGGCATAAACCATTGCTTCTCAACCTATGGGTCGAAACCCCTTTGGCTAACCTCTACCTCCAAAAATATTTACATTATTATTCATAACAGTAGCAAAATTACAGTTATGAAGTAGCAATGAAAATAATTTTATGGTTGGGGGTCACCACAACATGAGGAATTGTATTAAAGGGTCACAGCATTAGGAAGGTTGAGAACCACTCTAAACCAAGATTAATGAGAAAATATTAAAAGTGGAGTCAAGCCGGGCCATGGTGGTGCAAGCTTTTTAATTCCAGCACTTAGGAGGCAGAGTTAGGCGGATCTTAGTGAGTTTGAGGCCAGCCTGGTCTACAAAGTAAGTTTCAGGACAGCCAGGACTGTTACACAGAGAAACCTTGTCTTGAAAAACCAAATTAATTAATTAATTAATTAATTAAAATAAAAAAGAGTCAATAATTAAGGTGGAAAGAACACGTTTTCTCTTTCCTCTTCTCCTTTTTTTGGGGGTGGGGTGGGGTGGGGTAGAGTTTGTTTGAGACGGTGTGTGTGTGTGTGTGTGTGTGTGTGTGTGTGTGTGTGTGTGTGAAGATTTAGTACATTATAATGATTCCTTCTGAGGAAGAATGATACTGGGGAAAATATGTAGATAAGAAATGGGCTGGGAGTATTACCAGCCAGACACAGAGGAAGGCAGACATACGGAACTGAGGAGAGCAGAGGCTGTATCAAGGACTACACCACAACGGAACTGAGATCTTGATTCTGCCTGAGGCCAACCCAGGGCCCAGCTGCCGATTCTGCGAAATCCAACAGCTTGGAGGTGTTGGTGAGATTACCCTACTAAACAACCTGCTCAGCTGAGATCCATTCGGGAGAGGATTCAGAATCCTACAGTCTGCAGTCTGAGGAAACAAGATCAGCTGAGGAGTTGATGAATGAGAACACAAAAGAAGGCGCTGCCCAGCCACCCAACCAGATCACCAGAATCATAAGCCCACCCTACACTGACTGGGAACAGGTAAGCCCCCATCTCCAGACCGGCAGACCAGGTCTCTAGGCCCTAGGCCGCAGCCATCGGAGCCCCAGAGACCAGACAGCTACCTTCCCCTGCTTCCCCCGCCCCCCCCCCCAAAAAGGAACCCAACAACCACTGGAGCCATAAGCCCACCCCTGCACCAGTTGCAAACAACTGCTCCCTGAGACAGAACCCACTAACACTGATTGGACTAAGCTGCTCCTGGAGAAACAGAGCAACAGCACCAACTCAACCAAGAACCCCTAGTGGACCAAGACTATCAATTAGAACACGAGAGGCACTCTCAGACACAGACACCGCCTGCACGGAGCAGAGGAAGAGATGAGTAGACGCCAGTGCAAAAATACAGGCCACAACATAAAGACCTATATGACATCAGAACCTAGCGATTCTATACCTGCAAGACCTGAACATACCAAGGCAGAAGAAGCAGAAGAAATCAATCATAAAAATGACTTTAAGAAGATGATAGAGGCCCTTAAAGAGGAAATGAAAAACTCCATTAAAGAGGAAATAAAAAATTCCTTTAAAGAAATGGAAGAAAAAACAAACAAAAAATTGGAAGAAATCAAAGAAAGCCAAGAAAAGGTAATTAAACAGATGAAGAAAACAGTTCAAAATTTGAAAACTGAAATTGAGACAATAAAGAAAACATAAACTGAGGGAATGCTGGAAATAGAAATTCTGACTAAACAAACAGGAACTACAGAAACAAGCATAGCCAACCAAATGCAAGAGATGGAACAGAGAATCTCTGACACTGAAGACACAATAGAGGAAATAGATTCGTCAGTCAAAGAAAACACTAAAGACAAAAAAGTCGTAACACAAAATGTCCAAGAAATTTGGGACACCATGAAAAGACCAAACCTAAGAATAATGGAGATAGAAAAAAGAGAAGAATACCAACTCAAAGGCACAGAAAATATAGTCAACAAAAACATAGAAGAAAACTTTCCTAACCTAAAGAAAGAAATACCCATGAAGATACAAGAAGCTTACAGAACATCGAATAGACTGGATGGATCAAAAAAAAAAAAAAAAAGTCCCCTCACCACATAATAATCACAACACTAAACATACAGAACAAAGAAAAAAATATTAAGAGCCACAAAGGAAAAAGACCAAGTAACATATAAAGGCAGACCCATCAGAATTACACCAGACTTCTCAATAGAGACTATGAAAGCTAGAAGGTTCTGGTCAAATGTTATGCAAACACTAAAAGACCATGGATGCCAACCCAGACTATTATACCCAGCAAAACTCTCAATCACCATAGATGGAGTAAACAAAATATTCCATGATAAACCAGATTTAAACAATACCTATCCACAAAACCAGCCCTACAGAAAGCACTAGAAGGAAAAATCCAACCTAAGGAAGTTAAACATACCCATGAAAACTCAGGAAATAGATAATCCCACACCAACAAATACCAAAGAAGGGAAACACCACACTACCACACACACACAAAAAATAACAGGAATTAATAATCACTGGTCATTAATATCCATCAATATCAATGGTCTCAACTCACCTGTAAAAAGACACAGGCTAACAGAATGGATACAAAAACAGGATCCATCCTTCTGCTGTATACAAGAAACACAGCTAAACTTCAAAGACAGACACTACCTCAGAGTAAAGGGCTGGGAAAAGACTTTCTAATCAAATGGACTTAAGAAGCAAGCTGGTGTAGCTATCCTAATATCTAATAAAATAGACTTCAAACTAAAATCAATTGAAAGAGATTGGAATGGACATTACATATTTATCACAGGAAAAATCCACCAAGATGAAGTCTCGATTCTGAACATTTATGCCCCAAATACAAAGGCGCCCACATTTATAAAAGAAAAGTTACTAAAGCTTAAATCTCACATCAAACCCCACACACTAGTAATGGGAGATTTCAACACACCACTCTCACCAAAAGACAGATCTACCAGACTGAAATTTAACAAAGAAATAAAAGACTTAACAGATGTTATGACTCAAATGGACTTAATAGGTATCTACAGAACATTCCACCCTAACACAAAAGAATATACCTTCTTCCCAGCACCCAATGGAACCTTCTCCAAAATCGATCACATACTCGGTCACAAAGCAAATCTCAACAAATACAAAAAAAAATTGGAATAACCTCCTGTATCTTATCAAACCACCATAGTTTAAAGTTAGATTTCAACATAGTTTAAAGTTAGATTTGAACAACAACAAAAATTACAGAAAACCTACAATCTCATGGAACCTGAATAATGCCAACCTGAAACACAAATGGGTCAAGGAAGAAATAAAGAAATTAAAGATTTCCTAGAATTCAATGAAAATGAAAGTACAACATACCCAAACTTATGGGACACTATGAAAGCAGTGCTAAGAGGAAAATTCATAGCACTAAATGCACAAATAAAGAAGATGGAGAAATCTCATACTAATGACTTAATAGCATGACTGAAAGCTCTAGAACAAAAAGAAACAAACTCACTCAGGAGGAATAGACACCAGGAAATAATCAAATTAAGGGCTGAAATCAATGAAATGGAAACCAAGAGAACAATACAAAGAATCAATGAAACAAAGAGTTGGTTCTTTGAAAAAATCACCAAGATAGACAAACCCCTAGCCAAATTAACCAAAAGGCAAAGAGAGAGAATCCAAAGTAACAAAATCAGAAATGAAAAGGGAGGCATAACAACAGACAATGAGTAAATCCAGAGAATCATCAGGTCATATTTCAAAAAACTGTACTCCACAAAATAGGAAAATCTGAAAGAAATGGACAATTTTCTGGATAGATAGCACATACCAAAGTTAAATCAAGACTAGATAAACTGTTTAAATAAACCAATAACCCCTAAAGAAATAGAAACAGTCATTAAAAGTATCCCAACAACAACAACAACAAAAAAGCCTAGGACCAGGTGGTTACAGTGCACAATTCTACCAGATTTTCAAAGAAGAGCTAATTCCAATACTCTTCAAATTGTTCCACACAATAGAAACAGAAGGAAGATTACCAAACTCTTTCTATGAGGCTACAGTTACCCTGATACCCAACCCACACAAAGATGCAACAAGGAAAGATAATTACAGACCAATCTCCCTCATGAACATCGATGCAAAAATACTCAATAAAATACTGGTAAACCTAATCCAAGAACACATCAAAAAAATTATCTACCATGACCAAGTAGGTTTCATCCCAGGGATGCAAGGATGGTTCAACATACGAAAATCTGTCAATGTAATACACCATATAAACAAACTGAAAGAAAAAAAAAAACACATGATCATCTCACTAGATGCTGAAAAAGCCTTTGACAAAATCCCACACCCCTTCATGATAAAGGTCTTAGAGAGATCAGGAATACAAGGAACATTCCTAAATATAATAAAGGCAATTTACAGCGAGCCAACAGCCACAATCAAATTAAATGGAGAGAAACTCAAAGCGATTCCACTAAAATCAGGAATAAGACAAGGCTGTCCACTCTCTTGATATTTATTCAATATAGTACTTGAAGTTCTAGCTAGAGCAAAAAGACAACAAAAGGAGATTAAGGAGATACAAAATGAAAAGGAAGAAGTCAAACTTTTACTATTTGCAGATGATATGATAGTATACATAAGTGACCCCAAAAATTCTACCAGGGAACACCTACAGCTGATAAACTCCTTCAGTAAAGTGGCAGGATACAAGATCAACTCAAAAAAATCAGTAGCCCTCCTATACACAAATGATAAAAGGGCTGAGAAAGAAATCAGAGAAACATCACCCTCTACAATACCACATATAATATAAACTACCTTGGGATAATACTAACTAAACAAGTGAAGGACCTGTTTGATAAGAACTTTAAATCTCTAAAGAAAGAAATTGAAGAAGATATCAGAAAATAGAAGGATCTCCCATGCTCATGGATAGGTAGGATTAACATAGTAAAAATGGCAATCTTACCAAAAGCAATCTACAGATTCAATGCAATCCCCATCAAAATCCCAACACAATTCTTCACAGACTTGGAAAGAAAAATACTCAACCTTATATGGAAAAACAAAAGACCCAGGATAGCTAAAAGAATCCTATACAATAAAGCAACCCTTGGAGGCATCACCATCCCTGACCTCAAACTCTACTATAGAGCTATAGTAATAAAAACAGCTTGGTACTGGTATAAATACCGACATACGGACCAATGGAATCGAACTGAAGACCCTGACATTAATCTGCACTCATATGAACACCTAATTTTTGACAAAGAAGCCAAAACTATACTTTGGAAAAAAAGAAAGTATCTTTAACAAAGTTGCTGGCATAACTGGATGTCAACATGTAAAAGATTACAAATAGATCCATATCTGTCACCATGCACAAAACTTAAGTCCAAGTGGATCAAAGACCTCAACATAAATTCAGTTACTCTGAACCTGATAAAAGAGAAAGTAGGAAATAGTCTTGACTGCATTGGCACCAGAGATCACTTCCTAAATATAACACCAGTAGCACAGACACTGAGAGCAACAATTAATAAATGAGACCTCTTGAAACTGAGGTTTGCAGGACAAAAGACACGGTCAATAAGACAAAACAGCCTACAGAATGGGAAAAGACCTTCACCAACCCCACATCTGACAGAGGACTGACTTCCAAAGTATATAAAGAACTCAAGAAATTAGACATCAAAATACTGAACAACCCAATTAAAAAATGGGCTAAAGAGCTAAACAGGGAATTCTCAAAAGAAGAATCTCAAATGGCTGAAAGACATTTAAGGAAATGTTCAACATCCTTAGTCATCAGAGAAATGCAAATCAAACAACTCTGAGATACCACCTTATTCCTGTCAGATTGGCTATGATCAAAAACACTAATGACAGTCAATGTTGGAGAGGATGTGGAGCAAAGGGAACACTCCTCCACTGTTGGTGGGGATGCAAACTTGTACAACCACTGTGGAAATCAGTATGGTGGTTTCTCAGAAAATTGGGAATCAATCTACTTCAAGACCCAGCCATACCACTCTTGGGCATATACCCAAGGAATGCTCAATTATACCACAAAGATACATGCTCAACTATGTTCATAGCAGCATTATTCATAATAGCCAGAACATGGAAACAACCTAGATGCCTGTCAACTGAAATGGATTAAGAAAATGTGGTACATATACACAATGGAGTACTACTCAGCACAGAAAAACAATGGCATCATGAGGTTTGCAGGCAAATGGATGGAACTAGAAAAAATCATCCTGAAAGACAAACATGGTATGTACTCACTCATAAGTGGATACTAGATATAAAGCAAAGAACAATCAGACTGAAACCCACAGATCCAGGGAGGCTACATAGCAGGGGGGACCCTAGGATGACTATGGCTTATAAGTTTCGGTTTTACTCAATCACTGGGCAAGCTTCAGTGAAACATTTCACTATTAAGAAAAGAATCTGTACTGTATCAAGCTGATAATAGAAAATAAAATAAAAAGAATTGAGATCTTGAGGCCAGTGAGATGGCTTAGCTGGTAAGGGTGACTCTGCTGAGTCTGATCATCTGAGCTCCATCTCCAAGTTCCACACATTAGAGAGAAATGGTTTCTGAAAGTTGTCCTTTGATCTCCACATGCCCCTATGGCATGCATGCATATAAATTAAACCAATAAATATAAAAAATTAAAACATTAAATAAAAGAATTAAATCTTCACTAAGAAAGAAAGGAAGGGAGGGAGGGAGGGAGGGAAGAAGGGAGGGAGGGAGGGAGAAAGAGAGAGAGAGAGAGAGAAAGAGAGAGAGAGAGAAAGAAAGAAAGAAAGAAAGGAAGGAAGGAAGGAAGAAAAGAAAGTGGGCTAATTAAGAACCTTACACAGTCCATCTCTGGAGCTAAGCTAAAAATGAATGCACTATGAAATCACCAAAATAATTGCTAATCTCTGTAGTACATTTTTGAAATTTTGTTCTTATGTGTTTGGGTGTTTTGCCTGAATGTGTATCTGCACACCACGTGTGCCTGGTGCCCAAAGAGACCCAGAGAGGGCTTTGGATCCTCTGGAACTAGAGTTACAAATGGTTGTGAGTAGCCATGTGGGTGCTGGAAATAGAACACAGGTCCTTTGGGAGAGCAGCTGATGTTCTTAACAGCTGAGCAATCTCTCCACCACCACCCCTTTTTTAATAATGAAAATTCTGCTTGGGACTCACACTTTTAATGCAGCACTCAGGAGGCAGAGGCAGAAAGATCATCACAAGTTTGAGGCCAACCTGGGCTATATAGTGAATCCCAAGTCAAACATCACTGCATAGTGAGATGTTGTCTCAAAAAACAAACAAGATAAAAACATGAAATAATGCTTAAAAAACAGACTTTGGGAAATGGACAAAGCAAGATTGTGTCCTTTCAGAAGTGGGAAACAAAAAAAGGATCACATTGATTTTTATCAGCAAAGAGAATTTTGACTCAGGAAAAGGCAAACTGTTTACAACACCAGCTTTTGTGACATTAGCCTTCTTAAGACATTAAGAGGTCATTGTTGGTGCGAAGATAGCAAAACATTATGAAATTCAAAGCTCAGAATGGTCCAAACATATATGTAAATGCATACATTTATGATTGTTTGTTTGTTTGTTTGTTTTTTGAGACAGGGTTTTTCTGTGTAACAGTCCTGGCTGTCCTGGAACTCGCTTTGTAGACCAGGCTGTCTTGAACTCACTGAGATCTGCCACCTCTGCCTCCCAAGTGCTGGGATTAAAGGTGTGTGCCACCACCATCTGGCTACATTATGATTTATTTACTAAGACATTTATAAATAGTCCCCTATCCCCAATTGTACAGAGAGCTGAAAAGTCTCTTTTCACTCTCAAACATTATTTTCTTATTTCCCACACATAGTCAGCACCTGTGAAGCCATCACGTTCTATTTCTGACTACATATGATTTTGATTAGGATATGAAAAGTGTGTAATGAGCAGTAATATTCTCAGGGCAGGGGTCTTGAAAGGTGTTTTTTGCTCAGCAAAGGTGGAGACTGGCCAGTTTTCCCTTCCTGCCACACAGCAGCACAGAGGCTTGCTAGAACCCCAGTGAGAGGAGAGCCCTGAAAATGACTCTTCTCCTGTTTCTGTCCCTTCAGAGGATCCTTTAGAAAGGACGGGCCATTATCCCTCAATGCCAGGCTGTCTGTCCTTAAAATGTAATGTGTTCAAAACCGTATATACAGTTTTCTTTAAGACTTTTAGATTCTACTCTCTTAAGAAGCGCCCCCCAACTTAAATGTATTGTCCTTTTTCTGAGCACCTTTCTCCGTAAATGTCTGTGCTTAAATCTATATCAAAATCTTTTCATAATACATTTCAATTTTGTTTCATAAAACCAAATGCGAGGTGTTTATAATAGGATAGTATAACCAATCTATGGGATATTATATGATTTATATAAAGAATGAGATGTGACCACATGTCAAACCGTATCACAACACAAAAGATGACAATGTGTTTATGTATGGGTCTACTTAATATCTATATAATAATGCATATTCCTAGAAATATTATCTAACATAGTCTATGTTACATATTTATTAAATTTTCAGGGAAGATGCACAGAATACTTCAAACAGGGCACCAGCCAAGGGAATTAAGGAAATGGTGTTTTAGAATGAAAAGAGAAGTATTATTCAGTCGGGGTGATGCGAGAACTTTCATAGACTCTTGTTTTAAATCACAGAATATTACAGGCATAAAAGCAAATCGAATTTTGATTAAGTTTTTGAGATGAAATCTTTGTGCTGCCAAGGAACACTTCCTACAGTTGAAGGGGTGGAGGTCTGGAATTTGAGCAGGTAGACAGCAGATATTGTAAACAAATAATAAAAGAAAATGAGAAGAAAAATTGTAAGTATAAAACATAATAAAATCAGACACACAGCTTTCCAAGGGGATACTTTTGACCTTTTGAGCCCTATATATATTTTTCCCACTCAGTGGAGGTGTTTGGGAGAAATGCTCCTGAGACAGGTACACAATGCAGGGCAGTCCATGTGCAGACGGATATGGTCACACGCCACACAGGCAAAACACCACCGACTCTGGCGGGACTCGAACCCGCAACCTTTGAATCTCTCATGCACGCTAGAAGTCCAATGCGCTATCCATTGCGCCACAGAGCCTACATAGTTTGTGATCCCTTCCTAACACTTCTGAGTATTTACTTGGTTATTAATGCACTGTTTCTTATGAAGAACATTGTTCCCATTTCTGTAGTACCTCACACGGAAAAGGGCAAGAAACAGAAGGACACAGGATCCTCGACGCAACTTTTTGCTCTTTCCCAAACACCGGAAAAGTTTGACCAGGGATCCACCTCAACTTTCTGGACTTGATGGCGCACGCTTGTAACCACAGCACTTGAGAGGCTGAGGCAGAAAGATGGCCTCGTGTTCCGGACCATCCTGGGCTGTACTAGTGAGACCTTGTCTCAAAGTAAAGCAAAGAAAATCACCTAAAAGACAAAACACTTATCTCATTTAGTCTGGCCGCTCTAGTTCCAAGCTGCGATCATCTGTTTTGCTACAGAGAGATACACAGTAGTTTAACTCACGCCGGCGCCCTTCGAGATTTTCTCATGTTGCGTCTGAGTTCTTTTACAGAGGGCGGTTTACTGGGTTTAGTGCACGGGCTCACCGAGT
>NC_134856.1:103977307-103992307 GCF_049852395.1 Peromyscus maniculatus bairdii
CCAAGCTCCACCAAACCCCTAGCTGCACAGAGCCTCCCACCCGAGGACAAGGCTAGAGAACCAGGTCTGAACAGCAGTGAGCAAGGGTGCTGCTCTACAGGCTGAGAGGAAAAGACCAGGACAGCGTTCCTCACAAAGGACCTCAGAGCCCAGTTAAATGGATATCAATTTCTGAACGTCCTAGGGCCTCAGACGTCGCTTTGTCTCTGGATGCCTTCACGTCTACGGCCCTTCTGGCCTGTGAAATTCGTTATATTGAACAGAGCTGCAAAGTATGGAAAGTCCTTGAAATGGTAGTCTACAGCTGCTGGGCAATACCGCCCCAGGGGAGACATAGTCTACTTACCGCAGCATGGGTGATAGCTCCCGAAAGCTGGGGACCGGGGGACCTGGGGCTAGCTGTGTGACCTGGAAGTCATCAAACTAGACGCTCTGCAGGCCGTGCAAGTGACTTGAACCTCTTTTTAGGCAGCTCAGCTGATGTCTGCTGCTTTGGGGTAGCTTGGCTGGTCCAGCCTGCCTGGTCCATTTTCTTGAGGCAGCTAGGCTGTCTGAGCCTCTTCTAGGCAAGTCTGCTCACCTAAGAGAATCTCTCAGCAGGCCTTGCTGCTTATAAATACGCTAGAGGAGGGCCGGGCCTAGCATATCTGGTCAGTTCTGGGGACTTCCTAAAGTCTTTGAGCTAAGAAGCTTCTCTGCAGGATGGAACGTCTCACCTACCTCTAGGGACTATCCTGTGTCTTGAGTTCTTGCCTCTGAGAAGTTCTCTGAGGAAACTGCCATACAACACTGGCAAGAGCTTGAAAAATGAGATTTGCTATTCAGCATTTGATGTGCCTAATAAATCTAACTCAGAATCCTCTAATAACAAGATACCTTGGGAGTGCCCTCCTTGGAACTGTAAAATCTGGGTTTATAACCCTATCCAGAAAGCCTCAGTCTACTGTTTCATTGTGTGGCATTGAGCAGCTTATCTAGAATGGAGAAAATAGGCATGGTGGTACAGGCCTATAATCCTAGCTCCTGTGAGAGGAGGCAGAAGGCTTTCAGTGAGTTTCAGGGCAATCTGGGCTACAGACTGAGCTCAAGGCTAGCTTAGCAATTGCCTAGCATGCTCAAAGCTCTAGGTTCAATCCTTAATGCTATTATAGAATTAATAAGCTTTCTCAGTGATCAATCACTCCAGCATGAAGAGATTAATTGTGCACAACTAGTTTTGGCTAATCCAGAAAGGGATTACATGGAAATCTCTGTCAGCTTATATGCTTTTACAGCCCCAAGTTCCACTTTGGGTGATTTGACATGTTTCACAAAGACAAAAGAAATTCTAAGGTTTGTTTGGACAAATGGGGAGATTTACAGTATAGACGTGCAGGGCCACTTTTCCCAGGCTGTTGCTAACCAGTGTCATCCTGTCTGCCTGGTGAAATTCTGCTGTTAAGAGAACCAACCGGGAGGGCTCCTTTAGCTAAATTCTTTTGCTTTGCGCCTTTCCTGGAACTCACTCTATAGTCCAGGCTGGGCTCGAACTCAGAGAGATCCGCCTGCCCCTGCCTCCCAAGTGCTGGGATTAAAGGCCACCACTGCTAAATTCGACTTTGTGTAATTTAATATTTTTAAAAGCAAGTTTAGTAGATTCTATAACATCAATTTATGTTTTCAGCTGTTCTTTTATCAGTACCAGGAAAATCTGCAACTCGGATTTTCGAACACTTTTAAAGTGTAGCTGGAGTGGCTTCAGCCTTTCAAGTGCTGGAATTATTGATGGCCACGACTCCTCTGAACATGCACTGCTGCTACTCAGATCGTTCGAGGTTACAGTACAGGGGTTCACTTCACATAGCATGCCATACTGGAATACTTTTTGCTGTGGTGGGCCAAAGAATTGAACCAAGTAAACGGTATAATTTTCAAGTACATGCAGCTAGCTGACTATTACTGATTGCAGTTCTTTCAACTGGTTCTTGGTAAAACCGTAGTCGGCAGGATTCGAACCTGCGCGGGGAGACCCCAATGGATTTCAAGTCCATCGCCTTAACCACTCGGCCACGACTACCTGGTCCTTACAACTTCCGAAGTGCTAATATAAACTAATGAATAGGTGAAGTTTTCACAGAAATCTAGGGATAAAGAATCTCCTAGCGTACACCGACAAACAAAAAAACACAGACACTACTGCGAGAGAGGCAACCCAGAGGCGACCCCTCGCTACTGACTCATTCTCTGGAATTCCGCGGAAAGGGGTCTGCAGTTCAAAATAGCCTTAAGCAAGAAGTGCCAACGCAAGCAGCAACGAGAATGAGGAAAATGAGAAAACACGGGTCATTTTAGAGTTAAAATCTAAACCTACAAACCCCGTTGCCCTTACACTGCAGAGGGAATGGGGTGCTGGCAAGAGGGGGCGACTTGTGTTCTCAGATTTTAGATCTCAGATCTCACTGTAGCTAAGACTCCGTCCCCACATCCCAGAGCCCCGTAGAGGAAGCGACTCCGAATAGAATTTCCAAGGATTTTGACTTGGTGAGCGCACTTCTCTGTCTTGCCTAAGAAAAGCACAAGTGATTATAAAGACACGCAAACTTCAACAAATCAAATGAAATTAACATAGCTGATTTCTTATGTCGGAGATTTGGGCGGTTGTTAGAGTGGGATCATGAAAGGAACTGGCATAATTTATGTTACCTCTCTTCACGTGCATGCCAGGAACTCTGTATCGTGTGCTTCACCTCGAAGCATATGTATTCCAGAGAACTTATCCAAGATATAAATATAGATGATATAGATAATAGACTTGGATACGTGACCTCCTTGAGCCACAGGGAAGCTCTTTCGACTTGTTTCCCTCTGTCTTTGTTCCTGTGTTGATTTTGAAATAGAGCCGCTATCGCAATCTGGCCTGGAATCTGCTATGGAGGAGAGGACGCCCTTCAACGGTATGCCAGTGTCTTCGGAGGCCAGGAAAGGTCGTGGGATGAGTTGCGGCTGAGGTTTATTGGCTGGTGGGAACCACGTGCTTGAATACTGGAAACCAATATCAGATCCTCTACAAGAGCAGCTAACCATTAAGCCATCTCTCCAACCTTTTTAATTGGGATTAGTTTAAAGACTGGTTTGGGGGGAGAGGGGAGATGGAGATAGAAGACATAGAAGTTCTATGAGCTCTCTAAGTGTGTGCGTGTGCAGGTCTGTGTTGAGTGTGTGTGTGGTCCCAGTGCATGCCTGTGAGTGTGATTGTGGTGTGGTACAAGGGGTTGAATCCAGGGCCATAGTAGGTAAATGCTCTGTCACTGAGCCCAAACATCACATTTTTAAGGTTTGGAGAGCTGTGTTTCCTGAGGTCAACTTCATAATTAGTCTTGCGTGTATATGCAGAAAAAGGAAGTTTAAAAATATAGGGTATATTCTTAAACCAAAGGGTCGTCAGTTCTCTAGTTATACAACAATAAAACACACACAGGAAATGTTCTAAATCTAGGTGCTGGGGATATAGTTCATTGGCAGATCACACCTAGCATATGTGAGGCCCTGAATGGGATCCTTGTATTACATAGGCATGCACACACATATTTTGAAGGTATTTATTCAGACATCAAATGGTGCACTCTCTCTATTGATATGGTGACATTCCCAGCCATCAGTGTGTTGTACAGTTGACTTAGCTATGTACATGCAAACCAACATTAGTTGATCTTGAGTTACATCCAATTTTCAGAAGAAATACAAGAAGCTTTTTGATTGAAATCTAATGAAAACTGAACACTACTTTAAAAGACACTTTTGGTAGTTCCAATTAATTGTTACAGAACAAACTCAGGCTAATTTTTTCTGTTTTCTCAGCTACCTGTAACTTAATAAGCATTTGTTGTTCACAGACTGCATGGTGCATCTTTTGCAAGCAGGTAGGGGACACAACCAATTAAAATCTTGACTTGCTATTTGATATTTCCCTGAAGCATATTCCATATCTGCAAATGACTGGGATTATAAAAAGCAAAAATCTGGTTCAAGGGGAAGTGGAGATCTGGCTTGTGACTAACATTGTATGACAAAGACTTGCTTTACCAGTTTAAAGACTTGCTTATCAGTTTAGCTTCACAAGTGTTTGAGGGAAATGTGCAACTATCCATGTTTAACCATAAGGCAACCAGGAACATCGCTGAAGGTACAGACAGCATCCAAGGGCAAATCGCAGTCCATATCATTGAAGAAAGCTAATTCCCAAGTACCATGTGAACATGATCCTTCTCCCTGCCTCTTTCTCCTCAAGTGAGACTTAAGGATTAAGTGATGCCATGTGTATAAATGAAGTTATTTTGCAAAATCCAAAGTAAATTTAGTAGCCAGCATTATTTTTGTTAAAGTGAATCCCACTGTCCACCTCGTCTCAGCAATGCAGACTTGCATTTCACTTATTTTTATTAGTTTCAGAACTTTGATCTCATGGATTTTCAAAACTTACTTAGAATGCTAAAAATGGACAGTTATTAAGGTTTTTTTTAATTGTTCCCGTAATTCACAATCCCACAGAAAATTTAGATCATGTCCCAGTTGTTGGATGTACCTCAGGGATTCCTACTGTAGAAAAAAGGAAAGCTAGTCTCTGAAAATATCTTTCACCGGAGCATCTTCTCAGTTCTGAAGATGAAGGACTGCATGTCAGTCTGTCACCAAATCATTATTTCTGTCTGAGAGATCTCAAGCAGTTAAAATAAGATAAATTATATATATTATATATAGAAAGATAATAAATACATGACTACTAGAAAAGTTCAACTTTTTAGAAGACTAAAGCTCAGCCAGGTTCCTTATTCTAACAAGCCAGTTTATCTCCATGTAGTCGTGGCCGAGTGGTTAAGGCGATGGACTAGAAATCCATTGGGGTCTCCCCGCGCAGGTTCGAATCCTGCCGACTACGATTTCTTCTTAAAGAGTTGTAAGTAAAACTTGGGATGCTGTTAATAAAAATATCTCTGCGTGCTTTATATCTCTGGATTCTTTCACAACATCAAACCGCTCGAAAGGATTATAAAGCTTTGAAAATCATTAGAACATAGGCCAGGAAAGGTTTTCTTTTTTCCTATGAAGAGTCTAGACATTCGTCATGTTTTCCTGTTGATGATGATGTCTGTCGTTTTTATTTTTATTTTGTTTTGAGACAGGTCGTCATGCTCTCAGGTTGGCTTCAACTCACTGTGAGGTCTTGAATGCTTGATCCTCCACCTCTGTGTCCCAAATGCTGGGATTATCAGCGTTAGGTACTGTTGTTAATATTTTGTTGTTGTTTCTGTTTTTATCTTGGGCTAATTGTTTTCTTTCTTTTTCCTTTCTTTCTTCCTTCCTTCCTTCCTTTCTTTTTCTTTCTTTCTTTCTTTCTTTCTTTCTTTCTTTCTTTCTTTCTTTCTTTCTTTCTTTCTTTCTTTCTTTTATAAAAAGCAAAAATCTGGTTCAAGGGCAAGTGGAGATCTGGCTTGTAACTAACATTGTATGACAAAGACTTGCTTTACCAGTTTAAAGTTTAGCTTTAGACTGACAGAGAAGATTTCAAGTTCAAGGTTTGTCTGGACTACAGAGTGAGTTGAAGTTAACCATAGGCAATTCAGTGAGTTTTGTATCAAGATAAAAGTAAAACCAGGGCTGGGAATATAGTTCAATGGCAGAGCATTTGCTCAGCAAGCACAAGGCTTTAGGTTCTATCTCCAAGCCCACAAAACACAGTGGTTACTCGTAAAATTAGAAGTGTTGACAAAGACTGAAGGTCATCAGAGGACCTGTAGATACATTTTCGTGAGGTCATTTCAGATTGGGAAGGCATTCTCAAGTCTTGAGTTCCCTCCTGGGAACAGGAGTCAGAGCTATTTTCACAGATTGTTTCAGTGTGGAAGAATCTGTCTTCCTCTACTTCACATGGACCATCCAAGTCCCTTACACTTCTTCCCCCTCCTCCCACATTCCCATCCAGTTGTCCCTGCATCCCTCTCTTCTGCGCAGCTCCTTCATTCTTCTCCCTTCCCTGCACACGGCCTCCCATCCTTCCCCGTCTCCCCATCGTTTGGTTTCTGTCTTCTCTCTTCCTCCCCTGTAATTTCCCACTGAACCCCTTTCTCCTCCTCTTCTCTCCCTCTAAGAGGCAAGGTAGAATCTCATTACCAAGTCTATACCCTGTTCACACATGGAGACCTGTATGATCAAGGTCATGTTCTAGAAGTGCTTTCTCTCCACGTGTTGTCTTGCACTAACACAGAGAAACCCTGTCTCGAGGGGGGGGGGGGGGGGAACAACTAGAACTAGGAGACCAAGGCAGGATGGCAGGATTGCCTCGTGGTCAAAGCTAGCCCGGATTGCAGTGCATGGCTTCCTCAAAACAAACACCACCACCAAAAGACAGCAAGTCAGCACTTGATGAAGCAAGGTGTTTTAAAGAAACCTGAGAAAGGGATGCAGTTCTCGTTGGAAGTAAAACGTTTGTAGCAGAGGATGGTTTCGATCCATCGACCTCTGGGTTATGGGCCCAGCACGCTTCCGCTGCGCCACTCTGCTGTTGAGTACAAATGCATTGCAGGTAGCATATAGTTTCATCAAGTTTAGGTTTAATTCGGTTATTTATTCTCTGGCCTTAGTACTCTCTTTCCCACCATCTTCACATTTCTTAAATTTAAACTTTGTAGATCCAGATCTGACTGACATTGCCAAATGGACTCTCCTGGGTCGGAAATCAAGAGCTCAAAGCCTGGATCAAGAATGACTTCCCTGGGTTTGGACTTTCTCCGAGTCGTTACCAGCATTCGTTTTTTTGCCGGCGAATGTCAGCTCTCGAGAGAAAGAATCCTACCAAGCTTTCCAAATTTTTAAACAGTAGCGTCCTTACCACGAAAGTCGCCTCTTCTGGACTGTCTCCTGCAAACCACATTTCTCTCCGTCTTCCAGGCGCCCATTCCCATCAACTGGACAAATTACTACATGTACAAGCTTCAGCTGAGCTTGCGGCTGGGGCCTGCCTGAAATCTAAGCACTCTGAGGCTGAGGGAGGAGGACGGTCTTGAGTCCCAAGCCAGAGAAGCCTACTAAGTAAGACCCTGATATAAGAAAACAAACAAACAAATAAATATTTAAATAAATACACAATGAATAATGAGATTTATGTCACCATTAAATGTTTTAAATTACATTTTAAAATTCCTAACATATAAAAGAAAATAATGTCTATACTAGTGATTTAATTATTTATTTACTTTTGCTATTCTGGAAATTTGAGTCTCAGTTTTTCGGTCATATGGAAGCAGAAAGCGTTGACTAGTAGAATTTACATCTGACACTTCCTTCTTTACGTCATAAGCAGGTTAGGTAGGGTTCTAGATTCCCTGAGCTGCTTCCACGGAGGGACTCAATCCCAGCACCATAAATAGTAAATTTGGTAAAGAAGAGTCATAGGGTGAGGGTTTTGTATTGGTCCCCTTCCTTCCTTCCTTCCTTCCTTCCTTCCTTCCTTCCTTCCTTCCTTCCTTCCTTCCTTCCTTCCTTCCTTCCTTCCTTCCTTTCCTTTCCTCTTCTCTCTCTCTCTCTCTCTCTCTCTCTCTCTCTCTCTCTCTCTCTCTCTCTCTCTCTCTCTCTCTCTGTCTCTCTCTCTCTCTCTGTCTCTCTCTCTCTTTCTTTCTTTCTTTCTTTCTCCTCCCCCCCCCCCCAGAATTTTTCCAAACTTCAGAATGTTTTGAGTCTAGTTAGGTATGATTTTGTAAAGTCACAGGCCCTAATGGATTACTAGTCCATCATTTTAATTACTCGCTACACAGGTCACTTTTGTGTTTAAATAAAATAGCTGTCGTTAAATGTAGATTGCGTTTTGAGGTTTAACCAGAAGCTAGAATGTTTCCAGCGGCATTTTCTACTTCTTGTTCTTTAGTTGACTATGGTGCTAATGCCCGAAACCAGCAGCTGCCTTGTATCCTCCTTGCCTTGGATGATCTGCTAAAATGAAACCAGCTAGCCAAGAGTGGTGGCCCAAGTATGCTGTCTCACACTGTCTCTTAGGATGGGGCCAGCCAATGGGTTCATCAGAAGATGAATGGACAAAGGAAATATGGTGCAGAAACACTATGAAGTTTAATTTCTATAATAAATAAATATGAAATCATGCCTATTGCAGGGAAATGTATGAAACTGCAGATATTTTAAATGAAATAAGCCAAACTCAGAATGACAAAACAAAAACAATTTTGTTAAGTATGCACACATATTTGTATAAATATATGTGTGTGTTATGTCATCAAAGTAGAAAGGCGGACCATCAGAGAAAGTAGAGATCTTGGAGGGTGGGTAACAGAATACGTGACATGGAAGAAGCAGTATTTGGGGTGTGTGAGGTAAGCGGAAGGCAGGAGGGATGAGGAAGAGGGATGAATAAGAACAAAGTAGAATGATATCTCTATAAAAAAAACGATATAATGAAACTGATTATTTCGAATGCTAACTTCAAAAATTAACGAGGACCTCTAATTGTGTATGTGCGTGGGGGGAGAACACGTAGAAGTACTAGGAACCAGAGGGTAGGAGAAATAGTCTGTTGTTGTGAATATATAAGGATTTAGAACTAGGATTATTTTGTGGATTTAAAGACTGCTCTACAAAGGAAAAATAAACTAGGTTCCACCGAGATTTGAACTCGGATCGCTGGATTCAGAGTCCAGAGTGCTAACCATTACACCATGGAACCCCATGCCCATAGTCTCTGGACTGCTAACTGATGAGGTATAGTTCCATTGCAGAATTCGGATGGCTACAGTAGAAAGAACTTAAATTTTCATTTTAGGTTTTGCTATCCTTCGCTGAGGCACACCTTCCTTCTCAGTTGTGCTCGGGGCTTTTCCTGCAAAGTGGAAGCAAAAATCTCTCTAGGCAGGTAAAGTTGACCTGAGTCCCCAGTCTCCAACGACCTCGGCCTTGGTCCATGATCTGAGGACCCAGCAGGGCACGGATGGCTTCACCCTCGAATCTGAGGCTGCGCAGTAGCCTTTGAGGACTCCGGAGCATTTGTCTTGTCCCCAGTTTAAGGGACGATTGTGGAAGTTTACTTCCATCGTGTTCAATTTACTTCTTAGGGGGTTGAGAGGTTCCAGGTCCTGGGAAGGCTCTACCTCTTGGCAAGCTAAGAGTAAAACACATGACGAGTTCCACTATGTAGGGTGTGGTGGCGCAGGCCTGTAATCTTGCTTGCAGGAGAATTGTTGCTAGTTCAAGATCAACAAGGACTAGAGAAAGTTTGAGTGTAAGTTTGTGTGTCTATATCTCGCTGAGAAAGCTTGGACTTTCTCTTCTGGTATTTTAACTTTTAATTTTCATGTTCTACAAGGACTAAGGGAGCCTCCTATCATATTTGTTTGGATATTCTCTTTTGGAAATCCCCATTGAAATATTTTGCCTCTTTTCCTTTTCCATGGTCATCCTGTTCTCTTACCAATGTACGTACTCATATCTCCATGCCCGCCTGTCGATCTCTGCATCTATGTTCGGGATGCAAGTTTTGTTCGGCATATGCAGTGCAATCAATTCTCTGGCTCTTCTACACTCACTTACTGTGTCTAACATTGAGAAAAACTACTAAGGACGATGAAGCATTGGTATCATATTTGCCTGAACGTAGTGACTTTTTTTTTTTTTTCCTGCTTTGGAAATTGTTGTATACACAAAGTCTCCATGGAGTCGTATCCGGGTTGCCTTTCAGAGGAAATATGCTACTTTTCATCATTCCATGTGCATTTATCTGGGTTTGCTTTTGATGTGATTAATATACTTCTATGCTGATAGCCAGTTGAAACACTCATTGGAATTCCTAGTGCAAAGCAGAGCCACATTTTTTAAAATCAAGTGACTGCATGAGTAGATCCACTTAGGAAGTGTTTATTTTCCACTGATCTGTGAATTTCCCTAAGCAGGAGCCACACATTGCTCGCTGTGACTTTATGGTAGTCGTGTTCCACTCCAAAAGCTATTCTTTCTGTTCATTATGTTTTATGGGCATTTATACAAAAACAAAACAAACAAACAAACAAAAACAAAAACAAAAACAAAAAACAAAAACAAAAACCACACACACACACACACACAAAGTTCTGAAGTATTTGAGAACTTGACCGGGTAACCCAGACTGGTGCATGGAGCACACTTGCACCTCAGTGGGCTACACGGTTGTCTGTGGGTTTTGGCGACTTCAGCGAAGCTGGGCCACCAGTTTCTGTATTGTAGATTCTCTGTGCTTTGCAGAGAAAACCTACTTAGACCTAGATTCTGTTAGAGTAGCCGTGGCTTTAACATTGCAGGACTGACAATAGTTGTTCTACAGCTCTGTTAAAAGTGGAGCAGCAGCCTCCTTGTCGGGGAATCGAACCCCGGTCTCCCGCGTGACAGGCGGGGATACTCACCACTATACTAACAAGGAATGCGGTAAAAAAGGGTATCTGCTTACCTTAGATAAAGTATGACAACCCTATTTGTCAGTGTTCATGCCTTTAGGAAAGAATACACCAAAGCCAAGGATAAATTTCAAAACATCCCTATGATGTAGAATCCTAGCCTAGGGAACAGGCTGGATACGTTTGGTCAAGAATTCCATGCGGATGATTTTGTCCACGCCTTTTTTCCTCTGTAATTCCAGATATTGTAATTATCCTGAATTGTTGAAAAAAAAAAAAAGGTGTAACTGTGCAATTTGCCGTTAGAAGACTCTAATGAACCAGATTCTATCATCTTAACCACAATCATAAATTTTCAAACATTTTTATTGTTACATGATAGAGATGAAGGAGCGAAAATCATGTTCAAGGACTGTCTAATGTGCAGTCAGATTCTTTAGTGGCACGCGATTTTTTTAGGATAAAAGATGATTTGATTAGAAAACAAACAACAACCCCCGCCCCCAAGACTCAAAGACCTCCACGCCACCTGAACCAATAAAATGCAGTATGAGAAGCCTGGCATGGTGCTCATACCTGTAAACGCCAGCACTCCTGAAGCTGAGGCAGGAGGATTATGTGGAGTACAAGGCCAGCCTGGGCTGCACAGTGAGACTCTGTCTCAAAAAACTGTAATAGAGGCTAGAGAGATGGCTCAGTGGTTAAAAGCTCACAACAGTCTTTTTTTCGGCCTCTTAAGTGTTGTAACTAAACAATACCTGCTTTTAAAGATTTTATTTTTAATTATGTTTATGCATGGGTGTGCCAGGGAGGAGGTGGGCACATGAGCACAATCGCCCACAATGTTCAGAATAGGACATTGGATTCCCAAGGAATGGAGTTACAGGGTGTTGTGAGCCGTCCGATGGGAGTTCTGGAAACTGAATCCAGGTCCTCTCTCCAGCCCTTAATATTTGCTTTAAAAAAATGTTGCTGAGCATGGGGGCACATATCTTTAACCCCAGCTCTTGGGAGGCAAAGGGAGGCGGATCTCTGTGAGTGCCAGCCAGTCTGCATAGCATTTCGGCCATCTGGTTTTGTTTTTGTTTTTGTTTTTGTTTTTGTTTTTGTTTTTGTTTTTAACCCAACCAGGTACTATGTTTTTTAATATGTTAGTATGTCTTCCCCTATAACTGGGGAAGAAGAGTCCGAGTCCCAGATGAGGTGTCGGATACACTTCTTGTACTTTCGGAAGCAGCGTCGGCGGGAGGCTCTTTTCTCAGCTCTGCTGGCTGATTTGGTTAGACAGCTTTGGCTTCTTCCATGCTTAGACGAGACTTACAAGCAGGACGTCTTAGGGCGGAGCCATTGCAAGCATGGCATTGAGGGGAAGCATCGCACGGGACTTTAGTTTTCTGAACTATCTTTGTGACCTCTCAAAGTAGGTAGAGTGGCCGCTTTCCCTCTCCTTTCTTCTCTTTCCTTTCCTTCTGCTGCTGGGATTGAACCTAAGGACTCGCTTTTACCGGGTTTCCTGAAGATGGGATTTCAAAGGCTGGAAAGGAGACGCTTCCCTCAGAGAAAAGATGGTCTGTCTGGTTTTAGGCAAAACAAAACATCAACAACAAACTGGACAAAAATGTCTCCACACTGGCAATCCAAGAACTACCCACTAAATTTGCCCTGCATCTTGCATCGTAGACACACGTCAGGAGGAAACTAGCTTGGCAATTGAAATACACTTTCAAACCTTAAACCGCACAGGAGGGAGCCAAAGAAAACACCCGTAGTCGGCAGGATTCGAACCTGCGCGGGGAGACCCCAATGGATTTCTAGTCCATCGCCTTAACCACTCGGCCACGACTACGAACAACGACAGACGGCTGGTTGATAGAAATTCGTGGCAGGTGATTTGTTAACACCTGGCGTCCTCGTAGTAAATAGTGGGGCAGCGTCTTCTGCTGCCGGTCCGAGTCCACGGCCTGTGGAAGCCGTGAGGACAATTGCTTCCGTGGGTTTCTGTTCCAGACAAAGGGCGAGGAAAGGCATGGAAAACCGCCTCGTTTTCGTGCTGCTCTTACGCTTTAGTTTGACGTTTTAGTCAGATGCAGGTGTGTTTCTCCGCAGCCCACCTCCGGCACCTCTAGGAGTTCATTCCACCAGCCGACCCACCCCCATCCCACACTCCTCGTTTAACCAACTCCGCCCTTTTTAAAAAGATTGAATCTTACTCTGTAGCCCAGGATGGCCTTGGACTCACGATGATTACAGTAACGAAGGAGCAACGAAACTAATTGTGTGGCCTGGGGGGTCACCATAACATGAGGAACTGTATTAAAGGGTGGGAACATGAGGAAGGTTGGGAACCACTGGGCTAAGACCAGCAACGCCCGCGGGGCCCGTAGGGCTGGCAGTGCCGGCCTGGGCTGATAGCCAACAGTCAACGTTAACAGATGACAAAGCAAGAGAAAGATAAAGCACGGCTGCTTTCCTAAAGGAGCAGCAGGTGGACAGTCTCATCTCCCCGTTTTAGCTTTGGAGACCTGCGCAGAACATGTGGGGCCTGCATGGGCTCAACTTGTGATACTCCCAGAGAATGGACTAATCTTAATCGAAAGGACCTCAGTCTTTGTACAGTTTCTGCTGTGTCCTATAAAAAGCCCCTAGACAACTAGCTCAACTTTTTTTCCCCTCCCATTCTCTTGGGGGCTTGGCTTGCTTTCCAAAGCTCCTCTTTCTGCAGGAGGTCTTTTGTTGGTTGCTTGCTTTTGTTTTTGAAATGGTCTCATGATGTAGCTCTGGCTGGCCCCAAACTGCCTCCCCCCCTCCCCAATTCTAGGATTAAAGGCTTGCGCTACTGTGTCTAACTGCCAGAGACCTACTTCCGCAAGGGGGTTCAGGTCCCGTAGAGGATGTGTGGAGGCGCCAGGGAGATAGAGGAAGGAGACAGACACAAACTGAGGAGGTGGCTGCCAGCAGCCTTTGAGGAAAGATTACACCTTTTATACTGTATAGTTGCACACAGGATTAAACTGGAGACAAGAGGCTTGTGAGCTGGGGTGTGGCTTGAGATTAGGAGTTGAGCATTGACCTTGACAATAGGCACCAGTCATATGTTAATGGAAGGGCCACAAATTCCTCTAGTTAGAGATAAGAATGACTGCCTTATCCAGCAGGAGCTTTCCTCAAGCCCACTAGGGTATGGAGATCTCTATCCAAATGCCTGACCTTGGGAAAAGAACTTCTAGGGAGCAAACAATATAGCATTTCTTGTCTTACTGCATGGGCCTGTTCCCCTCATAAGGCTCCCCAAAGGGAAGGTCCTGATGTCCTACTCTTTTCCCATTACACTGTACCATTCTGATTTCTCTGTGTTTATTAACTGAACTCTTGCCTTTAATGGCCTCAGGCTCTGGATCTGAATTGTAGGCCTTTCATCCTTGGGATTGAGGGAACCCTACCCAAGTTCCCCCTAAGGCCCAGAGAGCTGAGGAAAGGGACATCTTAAAATAGCCAGAACCGAGTCAGTTCCCCATTCCCAGACAGGGTGAAGTCAGAAGTTTTAAAAGTACAAAATCAGACTGTCTGGTGGTAACTAACCATGAGATGCCCCCCCCTCCCCCGAGATAACATGACCAGATTTTGGAGATGGGCTGTAAAACTCCTGACAGAGCAAAAAATAAGATAAAGTCCAAGCTAAGGAAAACTGGACCAATCAAGGATGGACCCGAATTAACCCCCTCCTCTCTGAAGAATTTTGTGGTTTTTGCCTTCAAAAGCTATCTTCCCTAAGAAAGAGGAACTTTCCTCCGTGCCTCGATTAGCCAGGCACTACAGACGAGGGCTCTCTGCTAGCTTGTCTTGTGTTGAGAAGTAAACCTTGCTATTGCATTCTGGATATCTCTGGTCTCCATTGGTCTCTTTGGGGGTCCTAATCTGGGCAGAACAGGGATCAGGTGTGTCCAGTTTTCCTGTATCTAGTTTTCCTGTTCTTAGTGTAATTAGGAGGGCACAATGGAATTCCTGGTAACATAGTGGTGGGGATTTTTCTTCCCAAAGAATTAGTTTGTTTAGAGAGACTACCATTGTTCACATTTTTATCCTTTACCAAAGCCCACACAAAATTTCCCAAAGGGAAAGGCATTAATAGTGAGAATCATTAAAAATGAAGGTAAAGGTGCTGGAGAAGCGTGGTCTGCCGTGTTGAAATGCTGGAACTTTGTCAAGCAGCAATGGTTGCCATATGGTTCACACCACCTGTCCCTGCAATAAGGCTTTAATCTTCGTCTTTTCAGTTTTCTTTCTATGATAAACCCTTTTAAGCTCACCCTTCCATCTTTGAGACAGAAGAACCCTGAGTGCAGCCACTGGCTAAGTCAAAGTTTTGTGTGACCCTGAGCATCCAGCACCCTTGAAATGAAAACCTTTGCTCTCAAGGACATTCCGTTTTCTCCCATCTGGTTATGGCATTTAAGGTGAACTATGTATGGGTGCTGCAGTCGTTAGTCATATCGTGTCTCATTTCTGTGACCTACAGTCTTGACAAACACTTAACATTTTAGTGAACTTTCTAAAGTAGCACAGGTCACAATAAACACCTTGAGACTGACAAGTTTGA